>NC_142009.1:296183099-296483099 GCF_049901735.1 Notechis scutatus
GGCATATATATATATGATCCCATGGGATCCCATGGGATCACCACTGTCACCTGTCATTGCAAACCTGTTCATGGAAGAATTCGAATCCAGAGCCCTGGCCAATGCCACCCTCAAACCCAAACTATGGTTAAGATACATCGATGACACATTCGTGATTTGGCCCCATGGACAAGAAAACCTAAACAATTTCCTAACACACCTAAACAGCGCACACCCCAAAATCAAGTTCACCATGGAAACAGAAACAAACAAACAACTACCATTCCTAGATGTACTAATCTACAAAAAAACAGATGGCACACTAGGACACACCATATACCAGAAGAAAACCCACACCAACCGCTACCTCAACGCCCAATCCCACCACCACCCAGCACAGATAAACTCCGTGGCTAAAACACTAATTACCAGAACCAAACGCCTGGCAGACAAGACACACATTAAGACTGAACTATGCACCCTGACTAAAGTACTGACAGCCAACGGCTTCCACAAAAGCAAAATCACCAGCTTGATCCACAAAACACACTGAAACATAATAGAGACCCAGAAGATGAACAGACCTGTGGAACAGCTGTCCTGCCCTACATAAGAGGTACTACAGACAAAATTAGTAAGGTACTACACAGACATCACATCAGGACTGCCTTCAAAACAGACAGAAAAATAGCAGCCATCCTTAGCAACCCCAAAGATAAAATTGACCTGGAAAACCAAGGCATATACGAAGTCCCCTGTGCATCATGCCCGCCACATACATTGGACAGACCAATAGAAGAATAAGCACCCGCCTGGATGAACACACAAAAATGCAGTCAAAAAGCTGGAACACACTTCCTCACTAGTCCAACACATGGAAGCCACAGGTCATAGCATCAACTTCAATGGCACCAAAACCCTGGCCACTATAGAAAACCCTAATCACAGAATCATCAGAGAAGCCATAGAGATTGAAAAAAGACCAGAAAGCATGAATAGAAGAGATGATTCCACCAGGCTGTCAATCATTTGGAAGCCTGCACTCACAAACAAAAAATCTCCACACCACAAGCCAGGCAAACACCTGGGCACAAACAGATCCCCCTGATACCTCCAGCTCAAACACATCCCAACCAGGCACCCAGATGAAACCCAGCTTCCTAACTAATGATAGCCGTCCATTTACCCGAAGCCAAGCTGCACTAAAGGCCTCCATTAAAGCAACACAATGCTGCCAGCCAATCAAGATACAAAAAGAGCCAAAAACAGACAGAAGATATTAGAGACACCAATCAAGCAGAACACAGCAAACTCCGAGACCAATAAACACAGACCAAGACTCCCAACCAATCAGGATAGTCACCAAATTGGAAAGATTAAGGAATAGATTTCAGAATTCCTATTCACTGATTTACTGACATTTTAAATTACAGTAAGGGAATGTCCCATATTTTTGTCCTTGCTTTTAATATACTGTACAAAGTTTCCTCATAGACTTTCTCCCTGAGCCAGCTGCATGGATTTGATCATTCAAATTGTTCATATTCATTTATTGGCTGCATTCCACTTAATAATAAGCCTGATCACACAGCCTGTTTAGTCAAATAAATCTCTTTCCTGGTCAGGGAACATGTTGGTAAGCTAAATAAGTACAGAATAGATGAAAAGCATGGTCATGAACCAGGAAGGGATATGCTAGGCTGCTGTAACTTCTTAGAGTCTAAAGCAGGGGTGTCAAACTTGTGGTCAAACGGGTGGGATGTGTCATGCGCTGGCCATGCCCACCCTCATTTTAACGAAGGGAAAAAATGTTGCAATATGTCATGTGATGACAGTGTGACACCATGAGTTAACACCCCAGGTCTAAAGAATAGAGCCAGAGGCTCTGCTTAATTTTCCTACAAAATGAACCTATCTGTTTGGGCATATATATATATAAAGTTTTACTTTCATATAAGATGCTCACACTCCTTGAATCATGAGATGGGCAGTAAATAAATTTTATAAATAAAAATAAATAAATACATAAATGCATAAATAAATAGATATGAAACAGATATGAAATAAATAGATATGAAACAGATATGAAATAGAGTGGGTACAATGGTTCATCAGTTAAAGATGTTGAGCTTGTCAGCTGGAAACCTGAGAAACCATACTTGAGACCCAAGTGCCATGTGATAGGATGAGCTCCTGTTATTTGTCCCAGTTTCTAGCAGTTCAAAAGCATGCAAATGCAGGTAAGTAAATAGGTACCACTTTGTGGAGAAGTCATCAGTGTTTTGTGTGCCTTATACAATCAGGCTGACCATATGAACACAGAAGTACCTTTGGCCAACATTGGCTCCTTAGAGTCAGACACAACTAGAAAGGGGGAAATTTACCTAGATATGAAACAGAACAAACAAAAAAACTATATTACAAAATGGATGCAAAATTTTAAGGAAACTATTACAACACAAGAATGGAAGAATTATGGACTAATTCTATAAAATTGACACTAAATTACACTAAGTTATAATTTGAAGGAAAAATTGTACAAACTATTCTTTTTGTAAACCTTTATTATACAGCAACTACTGGTATTTTGATGTGATCTTCAATTTTTTAAATGTTATATCAACTGTATGAAAAAGTCAAATAATTTTATGTTTTTACATCATAATTTGTAATCAGTATTGATAGAATATCTTTTTCTCTATTTTCAACACTACATTAATACTTAAAGCAACATAAGAAAAAGGCTGTTTTATAATTCTATAAAGAGGCAAAACTTTTGCCAGGTAACCCTAATTCTATGCTCAACAACACCTACAGTATTAAGATGTGCCTCATTAGAAATGAAATTATTATATTTTCTACTTTCTTCATATGATTAATTTGTATGGTAGGAAGCACATATAACATGAGTTTTAACATTCATAGCTGGTAATTCTTTAAGCTGACATTCCCTTCATTAAAATAATTATTTCAAAATGTACATAATATCTTGATTAGCATAAGGAAGTGTTCCAATGACTTCATGGAAAAATTCATATATATTATAAAATAATAGCATTTACATTTCTGGAGCAAATATATGTTTCTCTGTTACATTGATTTAAATTAAGATAACTATCGTTAATGTCATTCTCATCCTGCAGTTAATTTTTCACATTAACATTAATGTAAATAAGCATTTAAATATACTTCTTTAGATATGCCTCTCTCTATAATCTTAAACAGACCAGCAGTATGCTTTGCTATACTATTTTTAATTATAACTGGATATTGGACATCATTCCCCAAAAGGTGGAGATGACGAGAATCAAACCTGAATCTAACTAGGATGGTGCTCAAGCCTTTCACCTGGCTTGAAAACAATTCAGCTGTTTATAGTCTTGGTGGTTCATCAGTAGGATGTGATAACTTTCATTTGTTGTTTATGGTCATGTTCATTTTTTATTGATTGCAACAGTTTTGTGACTGTTGGATGAAATATCATTTATACAGATGAAATGATAAACCAGTGTGGTTTAAAGTTGGAAAAGTCCTGTCAAAAGCCTATGTCAATGCCAAGGCTCCAGTTGTCATTTGATTTTGGAATTTCACTATAAGCTGGTCAGCATAGTATGTTATTTCAGAGGTAGCATACCTAGACAACAGGCTAAGATACACATATAAGTAGCATTTTCTTGTTTTACTGTTATTGTCACTCTGTGGTGGATCAGCATTCTTCTGTATTTGTTTCTAGCCCTGGGATTATATGGTAGAGGAATACTATAAAGATAGAACTTTTATTCTGAGAGCTCTTCCATATCAGTGAACATCATGAATAACAGGATTTTTCAATGTGAACTATACTTTTCAATGTGAACTATAGAACTAAGTCTTTTGTTTTTCTTCTGTTTAATCATGTCTAATTCTCAAAGGCTGCCTGGACAAGTCCCTCCAGTTTTCTTGGTAAGGTTTTTTTTTTTTTAACAAGTATATTGCCTCTTTCCTAAGATTAGGAGAAAGTGATTAGTTCAAGCTCACCCAACTGGTATTGTGACTATGGCAGGGCTAGAATAATTACAGTAGAACAGGGGTGTCAAACTCAAGGCCCTTGGGCCTGATCCGGCCCATGGGGTGCTTAAATCTGGCCTGCAGGGCCAGCCTAGAACTACCATAGGACTGGTATGCGGTGTCTCTGGAAGCTAAAACAGGCCGAGTGCAGGCTCCCCCCACCTCGTTTCACCCTCCATGGTCTCCTGCAGCACTCTGCCAGCCACAACCAGGTTGAAACTGGGCCAAAAATGGGCCCCAAACAGACTGAAAGGGTGATTGAAAATGCCCCAAAAACTGACTGATAAACAGGCCCAAAATGGCCCCCAAACAATCAAAAAGTGGCTGAAAGTGGCCAAAAACCAGGCCAAAAACCAGGCCAACAATGCCCCCAAATGGCCATGTGGCTCGTTTTAGGCTGGCAGAGTGCTGCAGGAGGTGATGGAGGGAGAAAATGAGGCACGGGTGCACAAACCCTTGCACAATTTTGGCTGGCAGGGTGCTGCAGAAGGAATCCATACCACCACCCCCAGCTGCCAGCCCACAGAGAACTCTGCATCTATATATTTGAATATGTTTAATTCTACGTATTGTTACGTACTTTGAGAAATATGTAAACCAAGGCATTTTATACTATCTGTACAAATTGTAAATGCTATTTCATCTCAAACCCAAGAGAGCAGCATATAGATTTGATGAATAAAATGAATAATAAAATAAAAAATAAAATAATTTATAGATGGACATTTCAACATTAAATTCACTACAATTAATAGCTTAAATACAATATGAACCATATTGCTTATAAATTCAATAAGCTGTAGTAATAATATTCCATAATTATCAATAATGGACCTAATATCACGGGTTTAAGGGAGACAAGGGACATCCTTATTAAGTGCCACAATATCATTTAATGGGTTGAGAGAAATCCATTTGCGATATCTCTGGTCATAAGATAAAGGTATCAAATTGTAATTCACCAAACAAAAGATAATGGAAGCCTGTAACTTTTTAAAGTGCACTTCATAAATTCAGTCTGTACTATATCAAAGGCCTTTTCAGCATCCAACAAAATTGGAATAGTCAATTCTACTTTGTCTGCCAGCTATATCCATATTATCAACCATTAGGCAAATGTTGTCAAATGCCAGATTAAGATAGATGTATTTCTAATGGTATTGTTTTCAATCACTTTCTAGCTAGTTATGGTGTTGATATTTTAGGGTCCTGTTAAGCAAATATATCTGTCTATAACTTGTGGAATCTTTCTTGTTTTTTTAATATTACTGTGATATAAATATCATAAAAAATATTAAAGAAAATATATAAAGATTAAATTATTTATTATGGACCGCCAATAATATAAGTACCAGTGAAGCAATAAAACTTCTATAATATTCAGTAGGAAATTGACCTAGTCCAGGGGCTTTCTTGGTTTCAAAGATTGCAGTGTCTTTTATGTTCTCTTAAAATGTCTCACAAGACTTCCGGTTTGTCGGCTTCGCGAGCGGCAGGGATTTGGGCGGCTGCGCGATCCCTGCCACGCTAGCCGCTTTTGGGACTCCGATCCGGACGGGTACGGAGCTAGGCACCCTGCAGGGGCAGCTGAAGGTAGGGGGATCCGGGAGGGGTTTGGGGGTGTTGCAGACCCTCCCCGGCCGGCAGAACCCCCTCTTCCTAGGGAGTGCAGCGGCGGTCCGTAATGGCCGCCACAAAGAAGCTGGCAGCCGGGTAAGAATGGGCAGGAGGAAGTGGAGAAAGTGTTCGAAAGGAGAAAGTTTTTCTTGGTTCCTAGGACTCTAAGACATATTTAACAAAATTCCTGAAAAGTATGACTTACTGAATGATACCTTCGAGAAGAGGAAAAAGCGGCAGTTTGATGGTGCTGAAAGGATAGCTTACCCTCTTTTTCACGGAATAAAAGTGAATATTAAGAAACCTATTTTTTTAGGTGAAAACTGGCTTTAAGCGATGAGTGGGAAAAGAGAGGACTAAAAAAAAAAAATATTTGTATGCTAAGACTTTGTTGGAGGAGATGCCTTAAGGATTGAAAGACTAAAAATATATTGCAATAAGATTTTAAGAAACAGATTTGGACTTTCTTTTTCTCTGATTGATACTACCCTAGGAGGAGAAAGTGAGAACTCTGCCTTGGTTTGGACTGGTTGATAACTTTGGGATTGTTTTATTTTTCCTTTGGAATATTCTGGTTGTTGTAAGAGAAAAGAAAAGAAAAGATTTATAATGGCTCCTTCTATTGAGGAACTGAGAAAAGATTATGAACAAACAAAAAAAATGGTAAAGCTGGTTTGAAAGAAGCCTTCCTTTTTTTAGAAATGGCGCCATTAACTATCAACAAACATTACAACAGATGAAGACAGCAGAAGAAGAAGAAGGAGAGGAAGCCATCTTTAATAAATCTCAGAACTCGACCAAGAAAGAAGGAAGAGGCAAAGGAAGAAAAATAAAGGACTTAAGATTTAAAAAAAACATTTAAGAAAGGGAAAAATAAGGTGCAAAATCAATATAATGATAGTAAACAAAAGGGAAGAGGAATACGACAGAGAAGGGAAGCCAGTAAGGCAGAGGCTAGAAGAAGGGGGTAGAAAGGTTTGTTGGGAGAAGAAAGAAAGGGAAAAGGTGGAGAAAAGCTACAAAGTTTTGAAATTAAATGGGAAAAAGGAATCTTTTTTAGGGATAAAGGATAAGTATAATTTTTCCAAAGAGATTTTGCAAGGTACATAAGATGATATTGTAGTATTGTATTAGAAATAGATAACTTAAATGGCTTAAGAGTTGATAAGAGATTAAAATGTTGAAATGTTAATAATGATTGGTTTTAAAATTTAATAATATGAGGGAAGGTTTAGAATATTGAGTTTTAATTAAAGAGTTTAATAAGATTATGGTATTGATGTTATTATAAAAAATTTATTATAGTATTTGTTTTTAATATTTAGATTTATTGTTTAACTATGTATTTAATTATTCTGGATGTATTATTCAGTTAGAATGTACCAAGCAAAATCGGATTGGGTATTGGGTGTTATTTTAAAGATTAATTTGATTAATTTAGTGGGGAGATAGAAAGGCATCATACTCTGATTAGTGATTTCAGGAGAAATTTCTTTTTTCTTTTTTTCTTTATAAGGAATGAGACAAAGGTACAATAAAGAATGGACAAAAGATACAAATATAATGATTCAAATTAAGATGATTAATTAAGATAGAATTAAAAAGAGTGAAATATGTGGAGAAGTTAATATAGAAGACTTAGAATGGTAAATAAAATAAGTAATGATATGTAAGATGAGCATGAATACAGTTGAAGTCCATGAAGAAAGAGATACCTGGGTCCAAGTTACTTTCCAAAAGATTTTTTTATGTTTTGTGTGTTGTGTATATATGTTTTTTTTCCGGGAGAATTAACGAAACCTTGCAGAAATATAGAATGAGAATAATGGTAACTAAGTCAGAAAGAAATAGATGAAATAATAATAATAAAATGGAATAAGAGTAAAGAGAAATAAAGAGAAAGTGGATAAGAGGTTTTTGTATGTTTATATGGAAATGGTTTAAAACAGAATTATAGTTCATCTGACTTGTTAAATTTATAATGGAAAAAGGTTTAAATATGTAATGGATAATGATGACTTGTGTGTTTTGAAAATTAATAAAACTTGTTTTAAAAAATAAATAAATAAATAAAAGATTTAAATGTTAAAAAAAAAAATGTCTCACAAGAAAAAAAAATAAGGCTAAGGCAAGCAGACTGATTGTTATGCTTATTAAAAAGTGAATTCATATTCTTACAGCCAGAAATCTCCAATGCTACCACTAGGAACACTATGAGTTGGATTAATAAGTATATTTTTATACCCAGATACTAAAGAACAAGGGAAAATGCTACAAAGCTTATTCTAAAACCTTAATTGAACACATAAAACATTGTATATATAATTTCCTTTGCTGTATCAAAATGCCTATGTATCACATACACATTTAGAACAAGGATGTACCAATGCACAAGAAATTGCAGCTTTTGTTTTAGAAGCCTGCACAGATTGTAATTTGGCGATCACATTGGGGACTGTAGTTTAAATTAAAATAAGAGTAAGGAGATCCATTCATAGATAAGCCTTTTGCTATATATGTGGACACAATTGTTAAATGTGCTGGCATTTATTAAGTATGTAAATTGATATTTAATTAACTAGCTGCAGCTATCTTGTTAAATGCCAATTAAATATATTAACATTTCCCCACAATTTTAATGTGTCAATAAGAATTTAACTGTACCTTTATTGCCATTGTAATTTTGAGTTAATTATATGACAGATGATTTATCTCTCCCTGTACCTTTGTTAAAATTATTTAAACTTTTTTTCTTGAAGCAATCAAAATACTATCTCTCTCCCTTTAACCAAAACATATCTTAACATATCCTGCCATGAGCAACTTCTGCTAAATATTGGAGGCACATATATTTACAACAGAATCATCATATCAATTACAACATGACTGTTTTTATTGACCAATCAATATTGATGAAATACATAGCCATAGGCTAAGATATGTAGATTTCATCTCCCAGAATTTCCCAACCAGCATGAATTTTGGGAGTTGAAATCCACACATTTTAAAGCTGCCAAGTTCAGATGTTGCCATAGATGCTTACACTGAACAAAATATATACCATGGCTTAGACAGAACAAGATATAAAATGATCAAGTTGACTTTTTGAGGCTTTCACCCCATGAAGCAATGGAATTTAATAAGCAATTACAATAGTCTTCAAGCCAATGGTTACAGAATAATGATGTAACAACCTGTGGACTCTATTTGGTTACCGACTTCTTTCCTGCAGTCTCATTAATGCAATGATATAAATTCTGACTTGTAGGATGAAAGAATTATTGGTGTATTTTCAGGAAAAATCTCCAGAGCAGGTAAACTGAGAAAGGCCCCTTAAATTGATTCTATAGGACATCCATAATTTCATTGATAGGTCTACTGTTGCTTCTTCTCTAGACATTTTTGGTCAGGAATAATGGATAGATTGTCTAACAGGCTCTGAATTGAATGATTTATCACTTGGCAGGAAATTATGTCAGGAAATAACCTGTTTGCCAGGAAATGATTTCTATATTTCAGGACAAAGGATTAGCTTTAGCTCAGGGTTGAACTGTGGAGTCCTTGGTGCTCCCTGAGTTTGTTTGCTTGCAGACATTTCATCACCCATCTCAGTAGCATCTAGTAAGTGTCGGGTTTGCTCTCTGTCAGTGGTGGGTTTTACCACTGGTTCTGTGGGCGTGGATTGGGGGTGCACTTTGCACATGCACAGGGTTTGCTACTAACATTCAACTGTAATCCTGCACTCTCCCTGTGTCTTGAACAGCTGATGCATGGCAATAATTTGTGCTGTGCGAAGCAGCTGAGCTTCAAAACCAGGAAATAAAGGTCAGTATAGAGCCAGGGCAAGCTGCAGGACCAGCAGCTAATTGTTGGAACAAACCAATTCACTCACAGATGATCCTCAGGACTACCGGTTCGGCTGAACTGGGCTGAACTGGTAGAATACCACCACTGCTCTCTGTATGTATATGTATATGTATATGTATATGTATATGTATATGTATATGTATATGTATATGTATATGTATATGTATATGTATATGTATATGTATATGTATATGTATATATATGGTACTCAGCTTTGTTCGGGTATTTTCCCACGTCATTATAGCTGTGCTTTTAAAGTTGTAGCAACGTTTCGGCAGAATCTCATCTGCCATCATCAGGCTTCTGGATTGTGTTTGTCTGTGAGTCAGACTTTCACAGCCGTTTCAGTTTTAAATTTTGGGCTAGCCTACTGCTGTGCAAGAATGGTTTTTACTTCATCCTGATTGGTCTTGGTCTGTGTTTATTGGTCTTGGAATTTGCTGTGTTCTGCTTGATTGGTGTTTCTAATATCTTCTGTCCGTTTTGTGGCTTTTTTTGTCTTGATTGGCTGGCAACATTGGAGGCTTTTAGTGCAGCTTGGCTCTAAGTAAACGGGTGGCTATCATTTATTAGGAAGCTAGGTTTCAATCTGGGTGCCTGGTTGGGGTGTGTTTGAGCTGGAGGTATCAGGGGGGATCTGTTTGTGCCCAGGTGTTTGCCTGGCTTGTGGTGTGGAGATTTTTTTTGTTTGTGAGTGCAGGCTTCCAAATGATTGACAGTCTGGTGGAATCATCTCTTCTATTCATGCTTTCTGGTCTTTTTTCAATCTCTATGGCTTCTCCAATAATTCTGTGGCTGGGGTTTTCTATAGTGGCTAGGGTTTTGGTGCCATTGAAGTCAATGCTATGACTTCTTGCTTTCATGTGTTGGACTAGTGAGGAAGTGTGCTCCAGCTTTTTTACTGCATTTTTGTGTTCATCCAGGCGGGTACTTATTCTTCTATTGGTCTGTCCAATGTATGTGGCCGGGCATGATGCACAGGGGACTTCATATATGCCTTGGTTTTCCAGGTCAATTTTATCTTTGGGGTTTTTTAGGATGGCTGCTATTTTTCTGTCTGTTTTGAAGGCAGTCTTGATGTGATGCCTGTGTAGTATCTTGCTGATTTTGTCTGTAGTACCTCTTATGTAGGGCAGGACAGCTGTTCCATAGGTCTGTTCATCTTCTAGGTCTCCATTATGTCTCAGTGTGTTTTTGTGGATCAAGCCGGTGATTTTGCTTTTGTGGAAGCTGTTAAATAATTGCTTAAGCAAATCTAGAAGGCTGGATTGCAGGCCATTTTGATCTCAGTCTGCCTTTGATGAATGCTAGGGTTATTTGTAATACAGCTTTTCCTCCAACAATATTTAACATTTCTGTAAAACTGTTGGGAGAGGTTGTTTGCTGATTGCGAACAAGGAATTATCAGTACACTGATGATGGTTCTTCCATCAATATGAAATATTAATTTATTTTCTATAAAGGGTCAGCACAGTTGCTACACTTTTAAGGTAAGTGGTTAGGATGGTTTTGTTTTACCAGGCATTTGGGAGTTAAACAATTATTCATTGGGTTAACTTAATATTGGAGCTAATGTAGTTTTCATTTTGTTTTATTTTTCAGTAGAATCCCATGAAAAGGTATGTTGGAGTTGGGTGGAAACTAATTTTATTGCTTTTATCTATCCTTTTTTAATGGACTGGGAACCTTCACAATTCTGTGAATAAAGACAGAATCAAGCAAGCTAACAAAAAAACCAAATGTTTCATTATACACAACACCTATATAGAGAATCTGTATAATATCACCACAAGAATCTTTCCTGTGAGCTTCTGAATGACTTAGATCACAAGCCTGGTCTCTTTTTATAGCATTTGTGAGCTTCCCAAATCTCATTTTTCCAACAAGCTGCAGATCAATGGAGTTGACATTTTATCCGTGGTTTTTTTTCCAGATGAAATATTTTATTACAAAAACAATCAATAAACTACATTTATAGACCAATGCTAGAAATGTCTTCTGAGAGATACACATTTTTTCTTTGAGTACAAAAGAAAAATGCAGAAAGTAACAAACAAAATAGAAAGAAAATATATTACAAAAGAAGAAGAAAAGTATCACAATTATTATACAGCTGAATTTTTGAATAAATCTTAACCACATAATATAATTATTGTTATTTCTTTTTTAATGTTAGACTGATATTTGATCAATGGAAAATGAACAGATATTTACTGCTACCAGTGAATCATCAATTATCATTTTCTTCTCCCCCCCCCCTTAATTTTGCCAACTAGAAGATGAGTTTACAATCATTATATGGATGTCAAAGTGTGTGGAGGAGTAAAAGTTCTTCTAACCAACATCTAGGTAAATGGGTGGAAGCAAAAATAAAAGATAAAACATTTATACATACTTTATTAAACCAGTTTCTCAAGGATGAAATTTTAATTTTGGTTAGAGCAGGGGCTAAACATGTGTTAAAATAGGTGCTTTTAAAACTTGTTCATAAACAGTTTAGTGTTGGGGTAAAATTGTGTGGTTTTCTAGTTAAGGTGCTAATAATCAGAGACAAAAGTATTTACAGTATTCCTACAGTTTGTATCAATTATCAGTTAAATTAAAAGAACCAAGAAGGTGTTGGAAAGAATACCTAAGAAGGGGTTTACAAACATTATTTGCAAACAAAGCTGTCCCGCATTGCCAGCAAGTTCTTCTAGTAGATTGCACCTGTAAATGCCTGTGAATAATGCTTAACACTTACTATGTTCAAAGCAAACATTGACTAATTAATAAAAGACTCCAAGAGAAATAAACTCAAAGTAAGCAGATGTTTTCATCTCCATTTCAAAATAATATTTAAAATGGAAGCATGACTCCAGTATTGACTTTAGTGCAATTCTACTACCTATAACTCTCTCATATCACATTTTCATATTGAATTTAAAAAACTTTGTACAGTTATCATCTTCATTAAAGGTATCAAACTCATGGCCCATGGGCCAGGTGCATCATGTGTTGGCCACACCCACCCTCGGTTTAGTGAGGGGACAAAAGTTTTGATACATCATGTGACAACAATATGTTGTCATGAGTTTGACACCCCTGATCTTCATTAACTAAGCAAAGAAAAAAAAAACCTGAATTTAAAACCAAAGAAATATTATAGACAATAATAGATTGGGGGTCTGACTTAATATAAAGTACTGTAGTTTTTGTCTTCTGATTTAGACAGCTTTGTCTATTGTGAAGATACTAGAGGACCAAATAAATGTTCTGGCAGTACATTTCCATGCCTAAGGAAAATATAAATACAGTGTTACTTGAGTCTAACACACAAATAAGATATTCTATTATTAGAATAAGTAAAAAATCATTAATGCTAGCAAAATATTTGATTTGAGGAATAAAAAACTGGAAAAACAATGAGCCCAAATGTTAAGAATTGTTAAATATAATTTTATGCACTAAATTATTTTACCAGAAAATCCCATTTTGTGTTTATTGGACTCTTCAAAGAATGGATCTCAGCTTTGTGTGTGTGCGTTAACATTGTAAGAATTTTGAGGGTGCTCTGATTCATTTGGTCAAATTAATTTAAGGATCCTTTTTGATATAAAGTAATTGCACAAGTTAATTCAACGTTAGCAAAAAAAAAAAAATGTTAAGGATGCAAATATGATATTGAAACAGAGTCCAAAATATGAAGTTTGACATTTTACAAGGAACTCTGGCTGTACTAATACTGGGGATCATCTAAGAGAATTATCCAGAAAGAAAATAATACTTCAGATGTTAAACAGTGGACTCAAGGTTAATGTACTTTATGAAAATTTTAATATATAATTTTATTTAAGTAATATGATTATAATAGTAAAATCTAATACAAATTAAATAAAGGAAGTAAAAAGTGCAACAAAGAGAAAAAGAGTAAAAATAAGACTATAATTAAAGATATAAATATATAACAAAATGAGTTCCAGCTTTTATTACAAATATAAACACATTTGTTACTGTTCCTCTCTTTAAGGTTACAAACATTTGTCTCTTCATTCCATATGTTTTTTTAATCTATAGACAAAACTATAAAAGCTCATCCTGGTGTCAGCAGAAATTCTATAAAGGGTTATTTATGTCCAAAATATGTTATTGAAGAAATAGCAGATGTAGAACAAATTTCAGCTGACGAGGTAGGCACAGTATCAAAAATGGATTTGCAATTGACAGGTCAAGATAATGATTTAAAAAGGGATGTTTTACTGGATCTATATAACAGAAAATGGCTGTGGTTTTAAAATTTAAAAGGGGAAGCCAAATGGTAAACCAAGAGAGTGAACCTGGGTCATTTGTTCTATTGGATTTACAAATTAGACTTACTCAAAGAACTCGGTGTGATGGAACAAAGAAGAACTGAAGATAAACCAAATCCTATGACAATATTTGAACAAACTAAAGACCAAGACTGTTAGAAGTAAAAAGAAGGAATATAAACTTGATTTATTTGATTTAAACTTAAGTTGGAACGATAATCAAACCAAGTTTGTCATTAATATAATATTAATGTCTTCGCAAAGAATATGATCAGGAAAGCTAGTTTGTCTGTTTGGACATTTTTTTAACATTTAATAACATCAATCTCAAGGCAACAAAGCTTTATATTATCATATGTTTTTTTAAAATTATATGGAATATTATAAATGATGTCACTTATTTTGTAGAACAAGAATCAAGCTAAAAAAATAATTCAACTTTGCTTCTTTGAGAACAACATTTTATTATTTGTTAATCAAATTGATATGGCTTCCCATCTCATGGAAAATGAATCTGGGCATTTTGCACCAATTCCACAAAACAGTAAATAAAATAATTAAAATGAAATGTATCGATGATTATTTAAAACATTAAAAACTATAAAAGCAAGAAAGCAAACAAACAAAGAAAACAATAGATGAAGGAAAGTTAGTAATGACAGAGCTTACACATGAGTTCACCTCTCCCAAGGTTCTGGTGGTTGTTGGTATAATCAAGTCTTTAGGCACCTTTGAAAACTCAGAAGCAATGAGGCCAACCTCATCTTCTTTCCATAGTGCATTCCACAATGCAGGCCCCAAATACTGCTTTACACTTTCAATGGCTCCTTTATCTTATCAATAAAACAAAAAATTGAAGTCAGAACGAGAAATTTGTATATTGGCATAAATAAACATATTGATCTAATTAGATAATAATTACATAATAATGTTTGATGTTTGCTACAAATCTAGAGATTCTATGGAGTCTTGCAAATTGTGAGTAGCTTTGCAAAACCTCAGGCAGACTTGATTCCATTTGCAAGACAAGGTAGACATTTAAGAGATTCCTATCTCCAAACAGAACTTTGAGCTCTTACTAGCTTTTAAATGTCAGTTTCTTTGTTGAATTCCTAATTGCTATTCTTAGACACAGACTTTTATAGTTAAGTGCATCATGGTGTAAAAAGGATGTTGACACATTGGGGTGAATTCAGAGGACAACTGTCAAGATGGTGATAGAATTCGAAGCTAAGTCCCATGAGAAGCAATTCAAATAATTGGGCATGTTTAATCTGCAGAACAGAAAACTGAAGAGCGGTTTTCAGATATTTACAATTTGTCCTATAAAGAATAGAGCAGATTTGCTTTGTTTTCATATAAAGCAGGAAAAACAACCAATAGGTTGAAACTACAGGAAAGTTATATATTATGTATTAAATTATATATTTATAAAGCAAATTATATATTAAATAAGAATACGGCTATATGAAACTGTTTCCCTTCAGTAGAAATTTTTACACAGAAGCTGATCAGCTGTCTGTCCAAAATGTTACAGCTGATCCTCCAGTAACCAGAGATTTTACTAAATTACCTCTGAATTCCTTACACTCCTATGGTTCTGTGATACTAATTAAGTCAGACAGTTGAAAATATTTTGATCAGATTGATGGGAAAATAGTAGCGTATTGTTTGCAGAAGAATTTACGTCAAGCTCTATTTAAATGTTGTGAACTATGATAAATGGCTCACTATGGAGGACCACTAAGTATCTTTCAGTCCATACCTTCCTCCCTATCAGGGTTATCCTAGAGAAGAAGGTGGCAGTTTGGTAACCCTACATTAATGAGTCAGCCAGTACAAATTCCAATGGTAATTTTAATCCCAAAGCAGTTCGTGCACATTTAATTTTTTTTTAAAAAAGATTCATACATGCATTTTTGAATGCAGTTAAAATTATAGCAGTGGGTAGGGACTGTGGCAAGAGAGTCTTTCCCTACTTAGATTGGTACATCTGATGCAGTTTTTCTTAAAGCAGAATGCTCTTATGGCTGTTACTCATGCCCTAATCACCTTTATTTTTGGATTGCTCTAATATTGTAAATAATGTAAACAACAAACTAAAAGACTCAAGGTCCATCCCTCCCTTGATAGGACCTGATGGTAAAGACTGCAACGACGACACCATTAAAGCCAACATCTTTAACACATTCTTCGGCTCAGTATTTGTAAACAGCAATGGATCATGCCCAGTATTTCCTAGCCGTACCACAGATAACAACAATGATCTAATACATATCGATTTCACAGAAGACAATGTTGAAAAAGCACTACGCAATCTAAAACCATCTCTATCTATTGGACCGGATGGAATATGTGCCTACTTCTTAAGAAAGCTACCCACTGCCATAGCCAAACCTCTAAGCATAATCTTTGAAAAATCTTTCAGAACCAGCTCCTTGCCTAACCTATGGTT
Organism: Notechis scutatus; assembly: GCF_049901735.1. Classification (NCBI taxonomy): domain Eukaryota; kingdom Metazoa; phylum Chordata; class Lepidosauria; order Squamata; family Elapidae; genus Notechis; species Notechis scutatus. Next base: position 296,199,354 of record NC_142009.1, read on the forward strand.
ACAAGCCACAGTCATCCCCATCTTCAAAAAGGGAGACCCAAGCCTAGTTGAAAATTACAGGCCAATCTCCTTATGCTGCGTCACCTGTAAAGTCATGGAATCAATTATTAACCAATCCATCATCCTCCACTTAGAGACAAATAACCTACTCTCCAATAAACAATTTGGTTTCAGAAAAAAACTATCCTGTAATCTGCAACTCTTACACTGAAAAAACATATGGACGACACAACTCGACCAGGGCAAAGCAATAGACGCAATCTACATAGACTTCTGTAAAGCCTTTGATTCAGTGGTACACGACAAACTACTCCTAAAAATAAAATCCTATGGTATCTCTGGACAACTGAATAACTGGATAGAAGCATTCCTGTCAAACAGACAACAAATGGTCAAAATCAGGAGCGTCCTATCAAATCCAGTACCTGTCAATAGTGGTGTTCCCCAAGGCAGTGTTCTAGGACCAACTCTCTTCATATTCTACATAAACGACCTCTGTGATCATATTAAGAGCAATTGCGTTCTCTTCGCTGATGATGTAAAGCTGTTCAATACCACAGACAATACTGCTACCCTACAAAAAGATCTTGACTATGTATCAGAATGGTCAAACAAATGGCAACTTCAAATCTCAACAAATAAATGCTCTGTCTTACATATTGGCAAAAAAATCAGAAAATAAAATACAAGCTGAATAGTCAAGATCTTGTTGATGACCCAAGCTCTGTAAAGGACCTTGGAATACTCACCTCTAATGATCTAAGTGCTAGAGCCCACTGCAACTACATAGCCAAAAAGGCATTAAGAGTTGTTAACCTAATCCTACGTAGCTTTTTCTCTGGTAATATCACACTACTAACCAGAGCATACAAAACATTTGCTAGACCAATACTCGAATACAGTTCATCAGTCTGGAACCCACATTACGTATCTGATATTAGCACAATTGAGAAAGTCCAGAAATATTTCACAAGAAGAGTTCTCCACTCCTCTACTCGTTGTAGAATACCTTATGCCACCAGACTTGAAATTCTAGAACTAGAAAACCTTGAATTACGCCGTCTTCGGTCTGACTTAAGCATGGTATATAAAATCATACATTGCAATGTCCTACCTGTCAATGAATACTTCAGCTTCAACCATAACAACACAAGAGCACACAATAGATACAAACTCAAAGTAAACCGCACCAAACTTGATTGCAGGAAATACGACTTCAGCAATAGAGTGGTCAACGTCTGGAATACTCTACCCGACTCTGTAGTCTCTTCCCCAAACCCCAAAAACTTTAACCTTAGACTGTCTACTATTGACCTCACCCCTTTCCTAAGAGGCCTGTAGGGGGCGTGCATAAGCGCACCAACGTGCCTACCGTCCCTGTCCTATTGTTTCTCTTATTCTTTTATTTTTCTTATATGTACCCATTTCATGTATTCACAACTATGTATACATTTATACTTATTATATTGTAAACAATTGGCAAATAAATAAATAAATAAATAAATAAATAAATAAATAAATAAATAAATAAATAAATAAATAAATAAATAAATAAATAAATAAATAAATAAATAAATAAATATACCTTATGTAAAGCTGCTTTTGAGGAGTAGTTAAAAGTTATAAGAATGAACAGAAAGGTTCCAGAATAAGCAGCTTGATTGCTAATGGGATAAGAGCTGATTTACTAAACTAACACTTGTATCATGTGTATTACATTAGCTGTCAAACTGTTTGGAGGACAAATTCATAGAATATAGAATAATAGAATTGGAAGAGACTTGGTGGTCTTCTAGTCCAATCCCCTGTTCAACAGAAGACTCTATGCCATTTCAGAAAAAATGCTTGTCCAATCTCTTTTTGACAGCCTCCAGGAATGGAAGATCCACAACTTCTGAAGGCAAGCTTTTCCATTGGTTGATTGTTCTTACCTTTAGGAAATTTTTCCTGAGTTCTAGTTTCCTTCTCTCCTTGGTTAGTTTCCATCCATTGTTTCTTGTGTTGCCTTTTGGTGTTTTGGAAAATAGTTTGATCTCCCTCGTCTTTGTAAGAGCCCCTAAAATTTTGGAACATTGCTATAATGTCTCCAATTCAAATCCATTGAATCCATCCATTGACCATTACTCCATAAAGCCCATATGGGCTGGGTCACTGATAATATCAAGAATGAATTAGGATGTAGGTTAGCATATTTTAGTTTGCTTAGTTAGCTCAGTATATAAACAGAAATAATACACTATAAAGAGATGGAATTCATTAGTATATACCTACTTGTAACACATTTGTATGCATGTTCTAATCACAATTTTCATTGTTCTTTTTAATGCATCTCGCATTACAATATTTTTTACAATATTTATATTCCCTATAGTCAATCATTTAATTTCCTAGCTCAGTCCTGGACTAAGTCAGACATATCAGCTTTATTTAAGAATATGAATTTGTAGGATTTGGTTTATTTTGTTTTGCTAACTCACACAAGATTAAAATTGCTTTATTAGACATCAAAATCTGTAATAAACATCCATTAAATAATTCTTAGTGATTTATAAATGTCTTAATATCTTATTATAAGTGGCAGTTGTGTGTGCTTTGCTAAGTGGATCATTTATCATTTTAATCCAATGTATTATCTCTGTAGTTTGATGTAAAATGGAAAGTAATACATTCATACCTCATCCGTTACAGTATGATGTGATACTGCTAACAATATTAGCACAGGATTTTCATTATTATTATGCTATTGGATTCAAGCTGAAATCAAGAACTCACTTTTAGAGTGCTCTGCTATGATTCATAATTTGAATTTTATTGACTTAGTTATAGATCCAAGCAGCAGTTTTGTATTTAGCTCAAGCAAACAAATGTAAAATCCTTCCTATAAATTCTTTCAGAAGAGTACAAGATGAAATTAACATTTAACAGTTGTTTTGTTCCAGTATGTGGACCCACTGACTTATTAAAATAAGCAGATAGGTCAACCTATACCAGGGGTGTCAGGGTGGGGGTGGATCCACCCCTCAGGGTGCTTAAATCTGGCCCCTGGGGCCACCCAGGAAACAACAAAGGACTAGCCCATGGAGCCTTTGACAGTAAAAGTGGAGCTCTCCAGAGCTCCATTTTCACTGGCAGAGAGTTGCAGGAAGCCGTCACAGCCGAAAATGGAGCTCAGGAGCCACCTGAATGAGTGATGTTAAGCTGGCCATGTCCCCCACTCCCCATGGTCAAACACAACTTGAGTTGACACTCCTGACCTATACCATTGCCATATGCAGAAGAAAGCAATATATTTGCAAGCATGGTTCTCATATCATATAAATTAAGTTTCCTTTCCTCTAGTTTTTCAACATGCATTTAAAACAATCCTTAGTATACAAAGTATGCAAAGAAAAAGAAATAAAAAATTCTGCTTGTAAATATGAATCAGCTGGATTGATGGGGTATATTACTTATGCAGTATGAAATATTTAAGCACTAGCTCTCTGCAGGCCCAAAGCAGCTGCTTTCTTCTTTTGAATCACTGGGTTTCTAAGTAATTTAAATAGGGGAATCTTCAGCATCTGGTCTCAAATATTTATTTTATCAACATATAGCAGAAATTAGTATTACATATTCATAGCTGAATGCCAACTATTCAGGAAAGGAAAGAGGTCTTATGAGGAAGAACCTATGCTGTTTATTTTTCCATGTTATAGAATGAACATGTGAATATAAAATAATATGTCCCAAGGGTGCTTTTTCAGAAGGCAACTGGACTTTTTTCTTTTTTCTTTTGAAGATGTCTTACTTCTCGTCCAAGAAGCTTCTTCAGCTCTGACAGGATAGTGGGAAATGGAAGGATTTATATTCCTTGCAGATAGCTGGTCATTTTCATCTTTTTAGAGGGTAGCTGAAGCACTTGGAGGTTTATTTATGTCCTCAGGTTCACCTGAGTGGTGCTCCTGGTTCCTGTAGTCTGCAATTTTTCTCTGGAAATCCATTCTCACTCCCACACTATTCCAAAGAGGCTCATCCCAAATTGTACAGCTAAAAGTCTGTAGAGATTCTCAGTGATCCAGATCATGGTTGTCCCAAAGAGGCTTTTTCAGGAGGCACCTGAACATTACTCAGGTTAAAGCAATGGTTCCATTCTATCTCTAAATCACTGAAACAGAAACATAATGCGGGTCAGTGTTTTTGAGATTCAGTCCTTATGATAGTGTGATCAGAATGAACGTTTACTATGACTTGATAAGTCAGGTAGTCTGACTATACCTTGCTAGTAAGAGTACTTAACAAATCAAAAGAAAGCTGACAACACATAGCAGATCAAAACAGTTGTGATAGTATAAACATTTTAAAGTTAAATTTAGAAAATTGGGATAGTCCTTTTTTTTTTTTTTTTAACCAAATGAAATTATTTCCAAATCCAGAGTATGGTCTGAATTAAATAAAAAGTATGTTGGACAAAGAACAGCATCTTTTTTTAAAAATCAAAATAGAACAACATTTGCAAGAAATTTTATTTCATGAGACAATGCAACATCACAAATTTTATTAATGCTGTAGGAAGGTTTTTAAGCTATACTTTTTGAAATGTGGTGTTAAAAAGTGATTGCATCTTCATTATATTTGTTATTACATTTGTATCCCACTTTTCCTGAATTCTAGGAACTGCAAATTAATGTTTCTTGTACTTTTTAATCTCCAGCTTTTCTTTTTGTTGGATCTACAACCTTTCAGTCCTGGATAGCACTGCTGCAGAAGTGTGGAGGAACAGAGGAATAAATGTTGTGAAACAGCACCAAATTGCATGTCAGACTTTCTGGGAGAAATGGCCTTCTTGAGAGTCAGAATTATTATGGTTGTCAGCTGAACCTCAGTTGTGAAACTTTGTAAGACTGTGTCAAAGGGAGATTCTGTTACTGTAAACTCCTTTTGTTTCAACTTCTTTTACATTCCACATTTGGAATTTCTTACTACAAACTGATTTATTGACTACATTGTTCTTCATAACTGCCTTCTAGCCTAGACCTTCTAGACATCTTTTACATCAGCAGTAGTATTTATTGAATATGAATCCAGAGGTTGATTTTAATAATTCTCCAGAATAAGATTTCTGGGAATGCTTTACCTACTTTTAACCTTTAGTATCTGGTTACTCTCTCATTCTCCATCCCTGAACTTCAGTAGGACAGAGCTTTTAGGAAACAACATGAACAATTTGGTACCACATGCTTCAAATGATGCTTAGTGCAGAAAATTGAGTCCCCTTCCTTCCTCTATGTAATTTGTTTAGAACTCTGGGTTAAACTAATTGATGGTTAACTTTTATGTAACGTTAATTGTTATAATGATACATGAAAGGAGGTTTTGTATAACCAATCAATTCTTAAATTGTGGGGTTTGATATTACTTAATAAAATAGCAGCAACCAACAGGGACATTGTTACTGTACATGAGGACCAATGAAGTTAATTGTTAATTATGACTTCTGTATATTAATTACAGAACAGATTAGGACCATTTATTTAGCATCTATTGGAAGTTACAACAACACTAAAAAGTGACTTACAACTACTACTTGTACTTATGGCTGTAGAAGCATCCCTGTGGTCACTTGATCATGCTTCAGATGCTTGGCAACTATCATGCATTTATGATGTAAGTTGAAGGTTTAGGTGCGAGTCATGTGATGTCTAATTTAACAACCAAACCACTTAATGAGAAATATTCCTGTCCCTACCAGAGTTGTAAATCAAGGACTAGGTGTGTCCAAAAGTATATCCAGAGTATTTTTCAGTACCAGTTGCAAGTATCTACAGAGGAAGCATTTTGGAAAAATAAAGGCTATTGAAAGTCTCTTATTGAAGGGTAATAGAGAAGATTCATCATTTCAAGATTGGAGATAAATGTAACTTTCATTAGCCATGTTTTTCTAGAACAGTACTGGGCTCTTCTTTTTCTTTCCAGATCCGCTGATCAGGAAACTTATTGGCAATGAACCAATGAAGCCATTTGATTGTTATCTTCATAACAGTGAGCAAATCTTAAGAAATGCAAAAAGTACTCCAGCTAAGTTATTAAGTTAGTCTCCCCTAAAGGATCAATAAAAAGAAATATAAGTGTATAATGATAATTTCTAATCTTTTTAACTGCTCTAACAGTCTTTTAGGAGCCACAGTGGCAGAAGCTTGGCTGGTATATACACATGGTGTGTGTTCTGATCTATGTGACTAAAATACCTACAAAATGTTGCTGTGTATGGTTTTTCAGGCAGTTGAAAAAGAAGGATAAACAGTGAAAATGGTGAGTCAACATGGGTCTAAGAATTATGGAATGTTGGAAACATGAGAATTAGGTTGGGCTCAGAGACTTATCAGTCAAAGTCACTTAATCAGTTTCAATGAGTTTCAAGACTTTCTATGACTGAGGCTGGATTAAAACCAAAGTCTCCCTGAGGCCAGACTAACATCTGAACTATGATCACCCATATTTGTTAATGTACTTGTTACTGCCCTAGAAGCCAAGGATATTAGTTGACTGAAAAATGGAATAATCAAACAACAAATACTAACCTGAAATTGTCATTGTGAAATTTAGCACAAATAAATGTAATCTTTTACCTGTAGAGACAACTCTCTTTTCCCCCTCTCCTTCTCTCTCTCTCTTCAACTTTAAGATGAGTGAACATCAAATCCCAGAATTCTTCAGGCCATCATCTTAAAGCTGTGAATATTGAGAAACACTACACTAAGAGATGTGATGGTGGAAGGAAAACAGATGGAGCAAAAAGGAGATTTCATAAATGATTTAGAGCATGGCAGAGGTGGTATTCAGCAGGTTCTGACCAATTCTGGAGAACTGGTAGCGGAAATTTTGAGTAGTTCAGAGAACTGGCAAAAACCACCTCTGACTGGAGATTTTACAGGATCTTTCCTCTGCCACACCTACCAAGCCATGTCCACAGAACCAGCAGTAAAAAAATAATAATCCCACCACTGGAGCATGGGTGTCAAACTCAATTGCGTCATGAGCCAGATCGTGACGTATTGTGATGTTTTTTGCCTTTGCAGAGCTGAAGTGGGCGTGACCTTCATGTAACATATTTATTTTTATTTATTTATTGAATATATATTGCCATCTATTTTCCCATGGTGACTCAAGGCAGATTCCAGAATATAAAACCTCATTCAAAATAATAAAGCTAATTAGAAGAATCAAATTAATATAGTATAATGTAATAAAATCACATAATAGCCTGAAAAAAAATTAGACTCCTTTAATAAATAGTAAAGAGCAACTCATACAAGTCAGAAGTACTTCTTCTGACTATTTTTGAAGAGTGCAGAGTCTTAATAGAATTTAAAGCAGTCAAAAGCATGAGTACAATCTAATATAATAATCTAGAATTAAAACACAGCATGGAAACCATTACTACAGAAGCATAAAATTACAAATCATTTTTCTCAGTGTTCTTCAAAAAGGGCAATTAAAATGTAGCAGTTAAGTAACTATTAATAGGTAGAATATAAAATTACATTTCATTTATTGTGCATGTCGCTGTAGTTATAACTCTATAACTTATATAACATGACTAATGTAACATTAATGCTATTATTAGGCAAAAATTCCGCACAGCAGCAATCTGAACACTATGTTCTATTCTGCTGCTCAGTAATCAAATTCATCCATCAGCAAGGGAAAGGTCTTAAATGTGGTTCATGGGAAGAAAACGAGGACATACTGTACAGTATATGTAACTTTTCTGTCCTACTATGGCAATCCTATTGGGGATGATGAAGAGAAGCCATAAGGCTGGCTGGGGATTGGTGTTGTCTCCTTCACCAATAAATCCACTAACTGTATATATTTTATAATTGAACCTGAATAGAACAAAATATAGAAAAGTCTTTCTTAAGTAGTTCCAGATTCTGGACCCGTTTTCTCTCCAGCAATGGATTATGGATATGTTCACACATGAAGGGTATTCATGTGTTGGACAAGGAGGTTATAGATAGTTGGGCAGGACAGAGATTTGAGGGAATGAACTTTTCCATTCCATTCTCACAAAAGTGATTTGTTTCCGGTTTGTCGGCTTTGCGAGCGGTAGGGATTGCGAAGCTGCGCGATCCCCTGCCCGCTAGCCGTTTTTGGGGCTCCGATCCGAAAGGGTGCGGAGCAAGGCTGCCTGCAGGGGCAGCTGAAGGTAGGGGGATCCGGAAAGGGTTTGGGGTATTGCAGACCCTCTCCTGGCCGGCAGAACCTCCTTTTACCAAGACGGCATAGCGGCAGTCTGTAATGGCCGCCACAAAGAAGCCGGCAGCTGGGCAAGTATGCGCAGGAGGAAGAGGAGAAAGTTTTTAAAAGTGAAAGTCTTCTTGGTCGATCCAGGACTCTGAGATATATTTAATTTAATTCCTGGAAGTGATGGCTTTTTGGATGATTCTTTCCATAAGAGAAAGTAAGCGGCAATTCTGAGGTGCTGAAAGGAAAGTTTACTCTCCCTCCCGACGGAATTAACAAACGGATATTGAGAAACCTGTTTTTTTTCAGGTAAAACTAGCTTTATGGGATAAGTCGGAAGGAGAGGACAAAAAATATATTTATCTGGCTGGATTTTGTTGGAGGTGATGCCTTAAGGATTTGGAGACAGAATTTTTTTTTTAATAAGGCTTCAAAACACAGATTTGGATTTTCTTTTTCCTTTGTCTGATACTACCCCTGGAAGAGAAAGTGGGAATTTTGGCTTGGCTTGGATTGATTGAGGATTGTGGACTTTGGGATTGTCTTACTTTTCTTTTGGAATATTTTGGTTGGAGTAAGAAGAAAGAGGGAAAAAGAAAAGAAAAGATTTATAATGGCTTTCTCCCTTGAGGAACTGAGGGATGAATATGAGCAAACAAAAGCAGCCTGTAAAGATGGTATGGAAAAAGCTTTTCTATTTTTAGAAATGGCGCTGGTTAACTATGAACAGACAATGCGACAGATGGAATTACAACAAGAAGAAGACGAAGACACCATCTTTAATGAATCCCAAAATTTACCTAAGGAAGAAGGAAGGAAGAAAGAGAGGAAAATGAAGGACTTAAGATCTAAAAAACATTTAAGAAAGAGAAAATATGATGCAAAATAAATATAATGATAGCAAACAAGAGAAAAGGGAATACAACAGAGAAGGGATGCCAGCAAGACAGAGGTTAGAAGAAGGGGGGTAGGAAGATCGGGTGGGGGAAGAAAGAAAGGGGAAAGGCGGAGAAAAGCCACAAAGTTTTAAAATTGGATGGGAAAAGAGGAATCTTTTTCAGGGATAAAGGGTAAAGTATAAATTTTCTTAAAAAGATTTTGCAAGGTACATAAGACGGTATTGTAATATTTGTATTAGAAATAGAAAATTAGAATGGTTTAAGAGTTAATAAGAAGTTAAAATGTTGAAATGTTTAATAATGATTGATTTTTAAAATGTAATAAAATATTGAAGGGAAAGGCAATTAGAATGTTATAAGATTTATTATTTAGATTTATTATTTAACTACGTATTTAGGAGGATACTATGTATTTAAACATTTCCGATTTATTACTCTGTTTTTATTGTTATTAAAAGTAAAAATTAATTGATAGAATGTACCAAGCAGAATCAGATTGGATATTAGGTGTCATTTTAAATGTTAATCTAATATTTAGGGAGAGGATAGAAAGGCATCATACTCTGATTAGAGATTTCAGGAGAAATTCTTTTTTTTCAGTATAAGGAATGAGATAGAGTGATAATAAAGGATGGGCAAAAGATACAAATATAATGATTTAAATTAAGATGGATTGAATAAAATAGAATTATGAAGAGTGAAATGTGGAGAAGTATATATAGAAGATACAGAATGGTAAATAAAATAGGTAATGATCTGTAAGATGAGCATGAATATAATTAAAGCCCATATAAAGAGAGGTACCGGGGCCAAGTTACTTTACTAAAAGATTTTTTATATGTTTGTTTGTGTCTGTTTATGTTTTTGAGAAGTATTGGCGAAACCTTTTAGAAGCATAGAAAGAAAATGACGATAATCAAGTCAGAAAGAAATAGAGGACAAGAGATGTTTTTATGTTCATTTAGAAATGGTTTAAAATAGAATTGTATTGTATAAGATAAGGTTTTATCTGACTTGTAAAATTTATAATGGAAAAAGGTTCAAATATGTAATGGTTGATGATGATTTGTTTGTTTTTGAAATTAATAAAACTTGTTTTTTTAAAAAAAAAGTGATTTGAACTCAGATTAATGTAGTTTGTAATATTTACAAGGAGATTCATTTTAGCTAAATTCAGATTTTGCAAGATTCCCAATTACTGTAGTCTGAAACTGTTCTGGCTTAAAAGCTTTAAATAGATATTCATGATATCCATTTAATGTCTGAGTATTATATTTGAAGCAAGATCAGGTGAAACTTTCCATTTGACTTTAATTTTTGGTCAATCTTAAAATCTGTTCTCCCCCTCTTGATATTAGATGAAATTTCAATAAAGATTGAAATAAAATCTGCATGTTCAAGGTAAATAAATGTTTTTGCAGGAAAGATCTAAAACCAATTAGATTGGAAAAAAATTCTATGATTTGCTTTTTAAATTGATAATAATTATCTACTTACAAGGCACAAAGCCTTTTATAAAATCATTTTAGGCATATAGCTACAGATTAACAGAGTTGGAAAAGACTTTGTAGGTCATCTAGTCCAACTTCCCACCCAAGAAGACCCTACACCAGTTTTGACAGATGGCCCTCCAGTCTCTTCTTGAAAACTTCCAGTGATGAAGCTCCCACAACTTCTGAATGCAAGCTGTTCCAGTGGTTGATTCTCTTGCTGTTAGAAAATTCAGTTTCCATCCATTATTCCTTGTCTGGCCTATTTGGAAAATAGCTTGACTCCCCTCCTCTCTGTGGCAGCCCCTCAAATATTGGAATACTGCTATTATGTCTCCCTGGTCCTTCTCTTCACTACACTAGCCATGCCCAGTTCCTGCAACCGTTCATTGTATGTTTTAACCTCCAGTTCCTTAATCATCTTGGTTTTTCTTCTCTGCACTCTTTCTAGAGTCTCAACATCTTTTTTATAGTTTGGTGACCAAAACTGGATGCAGTACCCTAGGTGTGGTCTTTTAGAATGGTATTAATACCTCACTTGGTCTTGATTGTATCCCTCTGTTAATGCAATTTAGGATTACATTGGCTTTTGGACTGCCACCATACACTGTTGGCTCATATTTAATTGGTTGTCCACTAAGACTCCAAGATCTCCCTCATGTTAACTCATGTTGACTCATATATTGACTCATGTTGACATATATTGACTGCACAATATTTATCTTGTTAATAATAACCTAAAATTATTACTGTATTAGAGATCAAAAAGAATTTTGCCACTCATGTTGGTGGGAGTTTATTGGGAATTTTACTGTAGCACATATACACAAATACCAGCAGTGAAACAAAATCATGACATTATCCATTCTTAGGAAGAAAGAAACTGCAGCATTGGGAACATGATGGGTTACATCTCTTTGTATCTTTATATGATTTATTTATTTACTTATTTAAACAATGTACAAGGGCCACCAAACTACAAAATGTGACAAAATGATTAAGGGACACTCTCCATGGATATATTTTAAACCTATTAAAATCGTACATTTGCAGCAGAATGGCACTATTTAGGGAGGAACTTATTATTTATTAGCATTTCTGGAATTGGCTATGTCACCACAAATGTTTATGATTAAATGCAACCTTTGACTACTTTAGTGGTTCTGACTGGTTAGAAAATAGAAGCTTTGTGAGACTGGGAACCTGTTACCCAAATGGTATTTGTTGATGTCTTAATCTTAGGATCTTTCACTTGTCTTTTTGCCTCCACTCCAATCTATTTATTTGTGTATCTAATTAATCAACCTATCAAATAATGAATGCAGGGTATATAGTGTTTATAACCATTGTCTCATTGCTAAACTTGAAACTGCTTCTTGTTCCTATTTTCTAATTAGGAAACAAAAACCACGCTCCTCCAATTCTGTGTGCAGTAATAGAGCAGCTTTACAAAATGTCACATTTGGGAGAGGCAATTAAGCTGTTTCTAAGAGAAGGGAAGATTCTTTAGTAATTACAACAAGGGCATTCTAACAAGGGCATTTCCAAAGATACCAAAAGAGAAAATATATGTTAAGGGTTTAGCATGTAAAATATGAACCGTATTAACCATATTCAGATGCCTATTGATTTGGTCACTTTGAAACTGCCTTATGAGTTATGGTTATACACTCAGCCAAAGTGCTCCATGCTAATACATACAAATATTATTTATTTTATTTTATTACAATTACAAAGAACAAGGTCACATTCAATAGATTAAGTGCTATATTCTTTCTTGCAATTGTCCATTCATTCCCATGGTACTCCAAGCCTTCTTATTTCTTTTTATCACTGCATTCAGAAGACACTGGAAGAATTTATTTTCTAATGAAATATGTTTTCTATAAGCAATTGCACAAATGGCTAAAAAGGTATCTTCACATGCATTTGTACTGAATTAGACATGATGTTAACATTACTTTGTATTTGCCTGTGATTCTCAGATTTAAAAAAAGGAATACGAAAACAAATAGCAGCTGTGATGGGTGTAATACTATCAAACACCACATGGAGAACAAGTTAATCCTTCTGCCATTCATTCTCTTAACTGCTATACGAATTAGAAGACAGTTGTTACTGATAATACAGTACTCACTACTTACTCTTTGTTAATTTTTAGTATCTTTCCTTTGGCTCATAACGTATGACCAACGGGAAACCCAAATTAAAATAAATATAACTGCTGCAGTATATAACAACTTTAAAATTTAAGTTAAACAACTTTAAGCAGTCCTAAAAATCAGAACTGACTTGCCAGATCAAAGCCCATATTCTCACCTAATACACTTCTGGTGCATTCTATGTTAACTTTATATAAGATAGGCAATTAATTGATAATTAGTTTTTTAAGATGCCATAGTTGAAATTAAAGATATTTTAAAGGGATGTTTCTATATCAATCAATGTAGGGTCAGTGATTCATTGACAGTGTCAAGTAAAGCTCTAATTGAAGACTCTCGACTCCCTTTCAAAGTCTATTTCTGGGTCCTTAGAAATAGGAGCAGTATTAGTATACTTTTTGAACAATTCCAGGAGCATAGAGGCAAGATTTCCTGTCATCTCCAGGTGAGTCTAGGGGACACTACTCTCTATATTTCTTGGCAGATACTATCAATCAACATCTTACAGTTTCAGTTATTGTCTAATATAAATAAGTTGGAGTAAAGCAATAAACTCTCTTTTGGTTCACCTGAGAAAAAAATTGCAGTAACTGAGATTGGTATATTTTAACTTGTTCATAAATTATATGGTATTATAATTAAGTTTGTAGGCAATGTCAAATTATGCTGGACAGAGGTGAAAAATTGGTAAGAAATTTAAAAAACACGAATGTTTTATTAGGAAAGAGATCTTGGAAGTCATGGAAATGTCTTCTAACAGCTATTCAAAACAGTTTAGGGAGTTTCCAAAGACATAATACTCATTTTCGTGTGTGTATTATTTGTTATTATTATTTTGGACAACAGATCTGGAAATCAAATCTGATGTAGAAACTGGTTCTAAAAAGGTTAGGCAGTTTAAATCTTGTAATTTTCTTACATAAATATATATTTTTCTGCAAAAGAATGATCTGCTACTTAAGAGACTAGCTGGTCAAGAATATATTAATGGAAATTCAAGGCCTGCTAGAGGTGAAGCATTTTTTAAATTAACAAGTCTTCAAAAACAAGAACAAGAAATAAGGGATCCAGAAGGATTTTAATAGTTGTTGTTAATTAAATGTTATAATAAACCTGTTCATTTATTAATTATCACAATTCTACTAATGATTATCTAGATACACAGGTGTTTTGAACATCTGCTTATTTTGGCTGTGAATCACATTATTATGACTGAGATTTTAATAGTTGCGAATACTTATTAGATCATAATATTGCCTCATCTAAATTTAATTTTCATACATGGAAGATATCGTAACTTTACATATTGGAGTTTAATTTGGCTGTTATTTGGTGACTTCTAAATCCTTCACAAGAATAGTCTCTGCCCTACCCATCTACCTCACACTTGTTTTTAAATTATTTTTAAGATTTGATCTATAAATGTGTTTTAAAATGCTATTTGAAATTTCAGTTTATTTTAGGTTGTGAATTAATTTTCAATTATGTGCCACAACTATTGCATTTATCATTACATGAAGAATTGTCTCTTTTTTCTTTTTCACTGATATTTGTATGCTCTGTTTTCCTCTAATCCAAATGTGTGCCTGTATAGTAAATATAAAGAAGTGCAAAGATAGTTCAAATATCCCTGATATCCCTGGTGTACTGCAGTGAAGATCACAGAATGAAGAAGCTATTATTTCCTATAAATTTTCTATTGACTTATTTTCTAATGTCCACAGCTCTCCAACCTTTTTTTCTGACTTAAACTAACCTTCCTTATCAGAGGTGGGCTTCAAAAATTTCAGCGATCGGTTCTCTGCCCAGCTGCTGGGTGGGCCTGGCCTAGTCAGCCTCCTGCATCATATCGGGGGGTTGTTTTTGCCCTTCCCGGGCTCCAGAGGCTTTCCTCAAGCCTCCAGTAGGGCAAAAATGGCCTCCCTGGTCTCCAGAGGCCCTCTGGAGGTCAGACTTTCAGAACTTCCGAGAGGCCTGTTTTTCGCCCTCCTTGGGCTCCAGAGGCTTTCCTTGAGCCTCTGAGAGGTCATTTTTTTGTCCTTCACAAGGCCCCCTGCAGAACCTGTACTTTCCTGGTATCCAAAACAGGCCAAGTGGAGACTCCTGGGAGAGGAGGGGCATGGTGGGCGGGGCCAGCCAGGGTGGGATTTGCCAGTTTGCCAAACGGCAATTAAAAATGATAAAATTAGCTACCAGTTCACCCAAACTGTGACAAACCAGTTACAGCCCATCCCTGTTCCTTATCCTGTGAAAGATTTGGATAAGAACTCCCTTGATAATAGGCCAGAATGCTGTAGTTATTAGCCATAGCAACTGAGGGTTTCTGCACTTTCATCATACTGTAGAAAACTTTCTCAGATTGTCATAAGATACATTCCAGATGTATAGGTGGTCAGTTTTTCATATCTCTGCATCAGTAGGAACAATCATGAGAGGAAGAGGAGGAGGAGGAGGAGCCACTAATCCATTTAACCTTGCTAAACATCATCATGGATCTTTGCTTTTTAAAAATGGTAATCAAAATCAGCCTTTGATGAGGTTTGAAAATATGTGGTACTTGAGTTCATCTTAATCAAGTAGCTAAATACAAATTTTAATGGGCAAACTTTCATTGAAATTACAAGTTGATTTACTCAATGGATTCAACCAATCATTCCTCTGGATTACACCTGCCAAAATTTTCAACAATTGAGACCACAATTGAGGAATTCTGGGAGCTGGACCATGCATTTGGAACTTCCACAATCCAAGAAATATTTATAGAGTTGAACTTTCCTTAAATATATTAAGATGAATTTTATGTAGGCTAATTGCTGAAAATTCTGAGATTTGCATCCAGTCCATCTGAAAACCATTGGCTTGTGGAAACATGTTTAATAGTTACTAGTTTTGCAGTACATATGGACTTGTACTGCAAAAAGTGTCATATTGGCTATCATGGGAAAGGGAATTTAGGACATAATTGACTTTTGATCTTATCTAGGAATACTTTTTTTTTGCACACTTGTATTTGTTAACTCTTACTTTTAACTCCTTGGAGCCAAGAAGATATTCAAAACTTTTAACAGTATTTCATAAAGATCTTATTCCAATTCTTTCCACAATTCTTTTGCCCAATGCAGTACAAATAAACAGTGCATATACTGTATATAGATTTTTGCTCAAAAACTAATCCTATGGATAGATTTTTAACAGTTTTCTAAGACAAAAATACATTGAGTTTTTCATTCTGAGTTGTTTCTAGAACTCAGTAAAATACAAGGGAAAACCTCATTTCCTATAAAAATGAATCCTGGGTTAGGGTTAAGGTTAAGATTAGGTCTACATGGAATTAAGGCCAAAAACTAATGGTAGGGATAGATTCTTAGCTGTATTCTAAGGAAAGGGATATGGACAGCTTTTCATGTGGAGTTATTTGTGGACGACAGTAAAACAATGGGAAAATATATTTGTCAATGAAAGTGTATGCAGGATTAGGGTTAGGGTTAGGTCTACTTGGTATCATGGTCAAAAACTAATACTAGAGATATATTCTTAGAGATTTTTAAATGTAAGCAATGTGGACCCAGTAAAATACATTGGAAAATCCCATTGCCAGCTAAAATGAATATAGGGTTAGGGTTAGGTTAGGTCTACTTGGAGTCATTGCCAAAAACTAATGCTAGAGGTAGATTCTTAGATGTTTTCTCAGGATTTCTAAGCTTTTTGTTTGGAGCTGTTTTTGGACCACAATAAAGTAACACAAGCCATTCTTAAGGGATTTAGGGTATTCATGCTGGATAATTTATTCTGGAATGAAAAATGATCAGCTAGAAAACACATTTTAGTCTTCATAGGTATTTGCTTGTATTGGACAAGCTGTAGGCAATGTCTTGATGTTTGCAGAGGAAAAGAGCTTTTATATGTGGTGCTCCTGCTTTCAGTAAAGTTGGTTTATTCTAGTGCAAAGTGAACTTACCTGAAGAAATCTATTCTCAAACTACAATCATTGTGTGTGAAATTGGCACTGAAGAAATTAGTGGGATAGTTCACAGACATCATTATAGAGAAGAACATGGCATTAAACAAATTAAAATGAATTCTCTGCTGTTTAAGTTTCCAAGAAGCACCAGATGTACAGGAGAGAGTTTCTTGTACAGGGGCCATTTAAATGTCTCAATTATGATTATGTTTCTATTACAGCAGCTCTCTGCCAAATATAATTTGCAGATATTTGCATAGGAGGACATCTTTATCTTTGCAGGAAAGATAGAATTAGAAACGTCCATTTTGACATGCAGAGCAGAGACAAGCTGCAAGTAGCAACATTTTCATTTTATACAAGATGTGAGGGCACAATTTTAGCTGGGTTAGATACTAATGGAATAGGAATGCTAAGACATTTTATTTAGTATTATCCTTTTATCAATTTTATGCTGATAAATACTCTGTTATGTTTTTCAAAATGCCCTATAATTTTCCACAGGGATATTTACTAAAATAAAATAAAAGACTATATGTCAGTGAGCTGATAACCCCATTTATCCCCTTGTGACCTAAGTTTAGGTTTAATTCTTCTGTCTTCTGCTTCCATATTTTCATTATGAATACATTGAATATAGACTTTCATTTATTTAGTTTCTTTTTTGCTTGATCAGATAAGTGGTTAGTATTTGCCAACAGAAGAACTGGCTACAAGTACCACCTGTTTTCACTTGTTTATTAATTTAGAAATAAATTAGTAATCCAACCCATTAACAACTTTTAGAAAATCACTATACAAAAACTACAAATGGTTAAAAATAAATGATAATCGTTAAAAAATAATTTATAGCCTATTTTTGTACTATACTTGTACTATAACTGTTAAAAAAAAATATCAGAATATTAAGACAGATAGAAGAGACATATGATATGAATCCCCTCCTGAATCATCAACATGAACTGCTTATTTATTGCATGACATGGACCTTATCAGAAAGGAAGCAAAAATGATTGATATTAATCCTCTCCTAATGGAGTAAAATTATCTAAGAGAATGAGATGTACCAGGCGCAAAACCAAGAGAGACACGTGGCAATTTGTCCAAACTGAGATCTTTTTTGTTTCATACCTATAGACAAAATCTTGCCAGACTGAAGTCTACTTTCTGCATATGCAATATACTCTGTGAACTATTGGTTGGGGATGTCTTCACCTTCTTTTTTATCATGCATAATATCTGAACTGAATTATCTCTTATTTCTCTGGAATGCAACCCTTCCCCCAGGAATCTACCTCTTCACTACATTCCACCACATCTGACCCATACATAACTAGATTATCCTATAAATTTGGTGCTAAGCAATATAAGGGTTGCATACCAGTCAGAGCCTTTTAAGATAGTTCCAAAAGGCAAATAGCTGCATTAATGAACACAAAGTTAAAATAATGAGTCTGCTTTATACTAAAATTAAAATTAAAAAAATATGTCAAAGGGTATGCATCCAAATTAGTGTTCTTGTAAAGGATATGACTCTGAAAATAACTATTTGAAAACCTTTTGAATAGCTTTGACATAATACAGATGGCAAAAACAAATCCTTATGGAGCTGTTATTTCACATTTCTAACTCTAACACATTTCTATTCTCTCAGCACTTGGAATACTGATTACTCACTCCCATTCCTCAAAGGACAGGAAAATACAGTGCTTGTGTAGCTTTTCATCCTTGTTCAGTTTTTGAAGAGCACTTTGATGTTTCAAAATAAATCTCATGCCACAGATCAAAGGGGACAATTTACTTTCACCAAAGGAGTACAATAAGCCAATTAGCATTTCTCTTTGCATGGAACTGGGTTCTTCTGAAATGCACCATAATTTCTGTGGCTTGGCTTGTCCCCAATGAATGCCAGAGGTGATAGGGTTGTTTAGTCCCTAATATATGCAACTCCTTAAGAAGCTTTTTGCTACAATCCTTTCAGGATGTACTTTTATTAAGATTTCATATTAGAGCTCTAACTCAAATGTTCCAAGAAGTGACTGCTGCAGCTTTCATAATGATGGCTTATATTTTTATGTTTTTCATTCATTTTTAATGCAGCATGAGAATCTTCATCTTTTTGTGCCTTGACATTATATAAGGAAGTTTTCATTTTCTTACCCTACATGCCAATATAAATGTAAGCTGATATATTTAATTTACATCCAATGAAGTCCAATTCATGAAAACATATACCATCATATAGTTTATTTTTGGATAATAGTCATTAAGATACTATAATGTCTGGTGACTATTAGGGTCTTGATGGAACAAAATAGGATGAAGCTGAACCAACCAAGACACAGATGCTGTTTTTTCATAAGGGTTCTTGGATGTCTCTGATGTTGTCTCCAACATTGTCTCTGGATGGGTGGCATTGTGTCATACGGAGAAGGCTCAGAATTTGGAAATCCTCCTGTGTTCATAACTATTACTAAATAGACATAATAGGATCTTTGGCCCAACTCAGATAGTGTACAAGTTGTGTCCCTTTCTTATCAGATAGCATACAAGTTGTGCCCTTATCACTACTCACCTAGACTTTAGAAGATTATTTGGAAGTTTCAGTTAATCTAGGATGCAAGGATCTTGTTATTGGCAAGGACCTGCTGCTATGAACAGATTACATTTCTATATGGCTTGACATCCAAATACCTCGAAACATTTTCTTTACCCAATTTTAATCTCCTGATGTGGCAATCCTAGAATGTTTTTTATGATCTAAGAGGCAGACCTTTTCAGTTGGTGTATCCAGATGTCAGAATAGCCTCCCCATTTTTATTAAAAACTCAGGCATTTGAAATAATTGTTGGGGAAATGAGCCAACATCATCAAGCTGTTTGATGATTTATTGTTTTTATAATCTTTTTAGCTTAGAATAGAATAGAATAGAATAGAATAGAATAGAATAGAATAGAATAGAATAGAATAGAATAGAATAGAATAGAATAGAATAGAATAGAATACTTTATTGGCGAAGTGTGTTTGGACACACAAGGTCTTGGTGTAAATACTCTCAGTATACATAAAAGAAAAGATACATTCATCAGGAGTTGAGAATCATAAGGTACGACACTTAATGATAGTCATAGGGTACAATAAGCAATCAATCATACTAGGAAACAGTCAATATAAATTGTAAGTATACAAGCGACAAAGTTACAGTCATACAGTCACAAGTGGGATTGGATGGGTGATAAGGAGTGATGACAAGATTTAACAATAATAGTTGAGCAGACTTTGTAATAGTTGAACAGGGTTGAGGGAATTATTTGTTTAGCAGAGTGATGGCTTTTGGGGAAAAACTGTTCTTGTGTCTAGTTGTTCTGGTGTGCAATGCTCTATAGCGTTGTTTTGAGGGAAGGAGTTGAAACAGTTTATGTCCAGGATCTGAGGGGGTCTGTAAATATTTTCACAGCCCTCTTTTTGACTCATGCAGTATACAGGTCCTCGATTGAAGGCAGGTGGGTAGTAATTGTTTTTTCTGCAGTCCTAATTATTTTCTGAAGTCTGTGTCTGTCCTGTTGGGTTGCAGAACCAAACCAGACAGTTATAGAGGTGCAGATGACGGACTCAGTCATTCCTCTGCAGAACTGTATCAGCAGCTCCTTGGGCAGTTTGAGCTTCCTGAGTTGATGCAAAAAGAGCATTCTTTGTTGTGCTTTTTTGATGATGTTTTTGATGTTAGGTGTCCATTTTAGGTCTTGTGATATAATAAAACCTGGAAATTTGAAGGTCTCTACTGTAGATACTGTGTTGTCTAGTATTGTAAGAGGTGGTAGTATGGGAGGGTTTCTTCTAAAGTCTACCACCATCTCTACGGTTTTGGGTGTGTTCAGTTCCAGAGTGTTCCATTTATACCACGAAGCAAGTTGTATAACCTCCCGTCTGTATGCGGATTCGTCATTGTCTCAAATGAGACCGATCACTGTTGTGTCATCAACAAACTTCAGTATTTTAACAGATGGATCATTTGAGATGCAGTCATTGGTATATAGGGGGAAGAGAAGTGGAGAAAGCACACAGCCTTGGGTGTGTGTGTGTGTGTGTGCTAATTATACAGGTATTAGATGTGATTCTGCCTAGCTTCACCTGCTGCTTCCTGTCTGTTAGGAAGTTTATGATCCACTTACAAGTGTGTTCAGGTACCACTAGTTGGTTTAATTTACTTAGAAGGGTGTCTGGAATAATGGTATTGAATGCTGAACTGAAGTCTACAAAGAGAACCCTTGTGTAGGTATTGGGAGATTCAAGGTGTTGTAGGATGTAATGCAGAGCCATGTTAACAGTAAAACACATTCAGGTCATCTGCTAGTTGTTATTTTCCTTCTGCCTGGAAAGGAGGTTTGCTGAAGCCAGTGATGTTTTTAAGAGTTTTCCACATGTTTGCTGGTTCACTTTTTGAGAACTGATTCCTTAACTTTTCAGAGTAGCTTCTTTTTGCTGCTCTGATGTCTCTTGTTAATATGTTTATGGCCTGGTTGTATAACATTCTGTCACCTTTTCTATAGGCTTCCTCTTTGGAATGATGTAGCTGCTTAAGTTTAGCGGTGAACCAAGGTTTATTGTTGGTACACATAAGTCTTTGCAGAAGCTGACATATGATGTTACGTATCTGTGAGCTCATCTAGATCTGCAGAGGCATCTTCAAAAACATTCCAGTCAGTGCCTAGAGTTTCATCTTTGCCTCATCGGACCAAGTCTTCACTGATTTAATTGTTGGTTTCATGGTTTTAAGTCTTTGTCTGTAGGCAGGTACAAGGTTAATCATGCAGTGATCAGAGTGTCCCACAGCTGCTTGTGGTAAGGACCTATAATCATCTTTTACTGTTGTGTAGCAGTGGTCTAAAGTATTTTTGCCTCTGGTGGGACAATTTACATGTTGGAAATACTTTGGCAGCTCTTTCCTTAAATTTGCTTGATTGAAATCTCCTAAAATGATGGGAAGGGAACCTGGGTGTTTGGTTTCAGCCTCCATAATTTGATCAGCAAGAGTTCGTAATGCCTTGTTTACACAGGCTTGTGGAGGAACATACACAGCTATTAGGAGAAATGAGGAGAACTCATGTGGAGAATAAAATGGCTTGCAGTTGATATGTAAAGACTCTAAGTTTTCATCACAGAACTTATATATTATAGTTATATCCTAAGACCAGCTGTTGTTGATATATAAACATAATCCTCCACCCTTTGTTTTACCTGATATTTCTTCAATTCTGTCTGATCTAAATGTCTGAAATCCTGGGATGTATATGGTGTTGTCCCCATTAGTTTGTGGATTAAGCCAGGTTTCAGTAAAACAAAGAACAGCTGAAGTATGAAAATCAGAATTCCATCTATTTAAGAGTTGAATTTCATCCATCTTGTTAGCCAGTGAGTGTAAATTAGTCAGAAAGATTGAGGGGAGAGGAGTTTTTTTCCCCCTATTCCTTAGTCTGTTTAAAATTCCTGCTCGTTTACCTCGTCTCCTCTTCTGGCGTGGTCACTTCTTTGCTTTCTTTGTTGTAATCCATAGCACTGGGGAAATGGTTAGAATCTCCTCCACGTTTGCAAAGACAGGTGGGGGTGGGGAATCAGAAAGCTGCTTCTTAAGGAAACATTGCCTAATTCTTAGCAGATGGTCTCGTGAGTATGAAATCCATAGTGAATTGCAGATAATAAGGAATAAAGAAACCATTCGAGAGCATTTATTTTATTTATTTATTTATTTATTTATTTGATTTGCCAATTGTTTACAAGATAATAAGTATAAGTGTATACATAGTTGTGAATACATGAAATGGGTACATATAAGAAAAATAAAAGAATAAGAGAAACAATAGGACAGGGACGGTAGGCACGTTGGTGCGCTTATGCACGCCCCCTACAGACCTCTTAGGAAAGGGGTGAGGTCAATTTCACTGAGGCAGCCATCGTCGGTGCCATCTTGGCATCAAAAGTTTTGTTGTAGAGGTAGTCCTCTACTTACAATCACAATTGAGCCCAAAATTTCTGTTCCTGAGCATGACAGTTGTTAAGATGTTTTTTCCATTTTACAAGTTTTCTTGCCACAATTGTTAAGTGAGTAACATGGTTGTTAAGTGAATCTGGCTTTCCCATTGACTTTGTCAGAAGGCTACAAAAAGGGATCCCATGATCTGGGACATTGCAGCCATCATAAATATGAACCAATTGCCATGCATCCAAATTTTAATCACATATGGAGATGCTACAATAGTCATAAGTCTGAAAAATGATCATGTCACTTTTTTTCCAGTGCTGTTGTAATGGTTATTAAATGAATGGTTGTAAGTCAAGAACTACCTACATTCTTTTGAAATGCATAAGCTACTGAGAGTCTACTGCTAAAGAGTAAAAATATTATAAATATATCTTAGCTTTAGATGAAATGGACAGCAAAATCTTCTGAAATTCTAAGTCTTATGCTGGTTGACTGTTATTATTATTATTTTATTTATTTTTTATTTGATTTGCCAATTGTTTACAAGATAATAAGTATAAGTGTATACATAGTTGTGAATACATGAAATGGGTACATATAAGAAAAATAAAAGAAGAATAAGAGAAACAATAGGACAGGGACGGTAGGCACGTTGGTGCGCTTTATGCACGCCCCCTACAGACCTCTTAGGAAAGGGGTGAGGTCAATAGTAGACAGTCTAAGGTTAAAGTTTTTGGGGTTTGGGAAGAAACTACAGAGTCGGGTAGAGTATTCCAGACATTGACCACTCTATTGCTGAAGTCGCATTTCCTGCAATCAAGTTTGGTGCGGTTAACTTTGAGTTTGTATCTATTGTGTGCTCTTGTGTTGTTATGGTTGAAGCTGAAGTATTCATTGACAGGTAGGACATTGCAATGTATGATTTTATATACCATGCTTAAATCAGACCGAAGACGGCGTAATTCAAGGTTTTCTAGTTCTAGAATTTCAAGTCTGGTGGCATAAGGTACTGTGTAGATTTTCAGTGTCCTTTTGGGTTCATATTTTGTGTTCCATATGTGTATCCATGTACTTAATAATGTTTGTAAAACTCATTTTGAATCATAAGCTTGATTTATATTTTCCTGATCAGGAGCTATTTTTTCCATCTTTGTAGACAGAAGTGATATTATAAATTATGCTCATTTTTTCTGTTATTTAATGAGTCATTTTAATGTAAAAAGACACTGTAGATTCACAATTCAATGTAAACTCAGTTTAACTGAAATTAATGCTTACTGCTTGATATTTATGTGTAGAATCTGGAAATATTGGATATTTGTCCCCTTTCTAGCATCAAAATTTAAAGAATATGAATAATGAGAACAGAAATAAGTGGGAATGGATTGTGTAATTTCACTTTTAGTCATTTTTTATTTCATGCTCAGAAGAAAATTTCTCTTTTGTTGACATACTGTCATTTTAGCTACATGAAAAATGGATTTGCTGTTCAATAAATGCAGGGAGTGATACATGTTTAGATGAGTTTTGACATGAGCCCATAAACAGATATGAATAAATCCTGGAACCCAGCATATTATCACACTTTATTTAAAATTTCATGTCAATCTTCTTGATAGAAGTTTGCTGGAAGTTGTCCAAAGGATAGTTACAGTGGTAGGGAAGCCACATGTTCTTTTTTGAGGTGTCCATAAAGAAAGTATTAAAGTAAGCCTAAAGTAAGCATGAGAAGAAATTAATTTATATTGTGATGTGAACTTAGCAAATTCATACTTTCTTAACTATAAGCAAAATGGAATGGACTTATATGCTGATATAATATTATTATTCCAAATTTAGTAATATTTATTAAAAAGTTTTGAAGTACATATACATTATTGACAATGTTTTGAAGGACATATACATATTCAGACATAATAAAGAAAAGGTGCTATATAACACCCACACATGAGTGATTACACAAAGAGATTTTGTGTAACAAAATGGATAAGCTTTAAAAATGGAAAGAGGATTATGTAATTAAATCAGAATATTTAATTAAAGAGCCTGAATTTGTAAGGATAGAGTCAGGAAGGCCAAGATAGGGAACGACTTAAGGATGGTAATGAATGCATACAGTGGGATTCAATTTTTTTTTTTACTACCGGTTCTGTGGGCATGGCTTGGTGGGTGTGGCAGGAGAAGGATACTGTAAAATTTCCATTTCCACCCCATTCCAAGGAAAATCCCCATTCTCTCCCCACCTCATTAACCTGCTTTCCAGCTCTGTTCTCTTGTGCAGGGCAACAAAAGAAGACCCAGTCAATCAGCTGGGACTCAGGAGGCAGAGAATAGATGGGGGTGGGGCCAGTCAGAGGTGGTATTCTGAACTTCTCAAAATTTCCTCTACTGTTTCTCTGAACAACTCAAAATTTCCGCTACCGGTTCTCCAGAACTGGTCAAAACCTGCTGAATACCACACACACACACACACACACACACACACACACACACACACACACACCCTAGAGATAAGCAGTCCAGGCTGGGTTAGACAAGGGAGGAAACAATAACAAAAAATAAGCCTCCTTTGACCAACATGATGGAAGCAAAAACAGCAGAGCTAATTACAAATGGGAGGTGGTTGAAAGGGCCTATAGAGAGAAGGGCTAAATTGATTAATGATATATGAAGGCAGAGATTTCTGTAATGGTAGATTAATACTCTGATGATGTCAGCAGAGGCTGACAAAAGTTTAGTAAGTACAATAAATGTAATTTTAAATTCAGGAGATCGCAGGATGTCTGCTTCTTCTTTTACAAGTATACCTGGGATTCATATTTTTAGAATAGTTTGATTATATATATGCATATATGTATGTGTATGTGTATGTGTGTGTGTATGTGTGTGTGTATATATATATATATTTGTTTTCTGAGGTTCTCGGGATATATATATATATATATATATATATATATATATATATATATATATATATATATATATATATATATATATATATATATATATATATATATGTTTTCTGAGGTTCTCGCGGGTATTTGTATGTGGATCTTTGGTTATTCGGGTTTTCTCCCGCGTAAGATTCAAAGTATCTAGGCAACGCGTTTCGGCGAGGTCCCACTCGCCATCTTCAGGCTGGTGCTTTCGGCTTAGTGCCAGTGCAAGCAGTGTGTGACCGGAGCTGCCATCTCTCTATATACAAGTGGTGGGGATGGTGTGCTGGGCTGGTTGGCTGTGCTGCAGCCTCTTGATTGGTTGATGGAGTTGATGTTGGTATAATGGGCTGTGTAATGGCCTTTTGTTGTAGAGATATCCTGGATCTTGTGCTGTCATCTCCTGGGTCGTTAGCCTCTTGTGTTTTAACGGCTTGGGTAATGGGTTGTGTGATGGGCTTGTGAGTTCTTTTGTTGTGGTATCCTGGGTCTTGCGTTGTAATCTCCTGGGTCGTTTGTGTTTTGATCTCTTTTCGATTAGCCTCCTGTGTAGTAACAGCTTGGGTAATGGGTTGTGTGATGACCTTGTGAGATTTATTGCTGTGGTATCCTTGGTCTTGTGCTGTGATATCCTGGGTCATTTGCTGTGTTGTGACTTCTTGAGTTCTTGAGGTGTAATTTCTTGAGTTTTCTGATGTGATGTCCTGAGCGGGTGGCTGTGATGTAGCATTTTGGGTTTTTAATATGGCTTTGAGTTTGGGGTCTGGGTCTGTGTTCGTTTGGCTTCGAGTTCGTGGTCGTGCCACATCTTCATGGTGGGGGTCAGTTCGCTCATGTATGGTTCAGAGGAGTTTGAAGTGGGTAGTGATGCAGCTGCAGTGCGGCTTCTGGTCTGTGGTCGTGTCTCATCTTCTGTGTGGGTGTGAGTCTGATTTTTACGTGGAAGTGTGGTGGTGGCATCTTGTGTGGCCCTCATGGGTGTGGGTCTGGTGTCATTTATCATGTTGGGTACTCGTCTGTTCATGAGGGCGGGTTTCCAAATGGCTGGTAAGCGGGAGGTGTCATCTCTTTTATTCATGCTGTGTGGGCGTTTTTCTATCTCTATGGCTTCTCTGATTATTCTGCTGCTGTGGTGTTCAGTTTTGGCGATAGTTCTGGTATTTTTAAGGTCAATCTCATGTCCTGTGGCTTTGAGGTGTTGGACCAGGGAAGAGGTTGGTTCTTCTTTTTGATTGAGTTCTTATGTTCTTCAACGCGTGCACTTATTCCTGTTAGTTTGTCCAATGTATGTGGTGAGGCAGGCAGTGCAGGGGATTTCATATACTCCCTGGTTTTCTAACTCGATTTTGTCTTTAGGGTTTCTTAGGATGGTGGATATTTTTCTGTTTGTGCAGAATGCTGTTTTAATGTTGTGTTTTTGGAGGATCTTGCTGATTTTGTCTGTAGTGCCTTTTATATATGGGAGGAGGGCTTTGCCGTTCTCTTGTTCTCTGTCTTGGATTTTGGTTGGGGTTTCTTTTTGGATTAGGTGGGTGATCTTCTTTCTTTGAAATCCATTGGCTGTTAGTACGTTGGTGAGAGTGTTTAGTTCGGTTTTTAGGTGTTGTTCATCAGCTAAGCATTTTGTTCTGGAGATGAGTGTCTCAGCTACGGAATTGATCTGTGCTGGGTGGTGGTGTGAGAGTGCGTGTAGATAGCGGTTTGTATGTGTTTTCTTTTGGTAGATGGTGTGTCCTAGGAGCCATTGGGTTTTTTGTATACCAAGACATCTAGGAAGGGAAGTTGATTGTTAGCTTCTGTTTCCATGGTGAATTGTATTTTGGGGTGTAGGCTGTTGAGGTGTGTGAGGAAGTTGTTCAGTTTTTCTTTCCCGTGTGGCCAGATTATGAAGGTGTCATCTACGTATCTGAGCCAGAGTTTGGGTTTGTGATCATATTTTTCTAGAGCTTGTGTTTCAAAGTGTTCCATGTAGAGGTTTGCGATGACAGGTGAGAGGGGTGATCCCATGGGTGCTCCTTCTATTTGTTTGTATTTTTGTCCATTGTAGGTGAAGTATGTATTGGATAGACAGTGGTTGGTCAGATCTAGGATATGCTTGGGGGTTGTATTTGTTTTGGATGGCTGTCAAGGCTTCTTTTATTGGCACTTGGGTGAAGAGGGATATGACATCGAAGCTAACTAGTAGGTCACTGGGTTGTAAGTTTTGTTTCTTTATGATCTCGATGAACTGGAATGAGTTTCCATCCAAAACAAATACAACCCCACCAAGCACATCCTAGATCTGACCAACCACTGTCTATCCAATACATACTTCACCTACAATGGACAAAAATACAAACAAATAGAAGGAGCACCCATGGGATCACCCTCTCACCTGTCATCGCAAACCTCTACATGGAACACTTTGAAACACAAGCTCTAGAAAAATATGATCACAACCCAAACTCTGGCTCAGATACGGAGATGACACCTTCATAATCTGGCCACACGGGAAAGAAAAACTGAACAACTTCCTCACACACCTCAACAGCCTACACCCCAAAATACAATTCACCATGGAAACAGAAGCTAACAATCAACTTCCCTTCCTAGATGTCTTGGTATACAAAAACCCAATGGCTCCCTAGGACACACCATCTACCAAAAGAAAACACATACAAACCGCTATCTACACGCACTCTCACACCACCACCCAGCACAGATCAATTCCGTAGCTGAGACACTCATCTCCAGAACAAAATGCTTAGCTGATGAACAACACCAAAAACCGAACTAAACACTCACCAACGTACTAACAGCCAATGGATTTCAAAGAAAGAAGATCACCCACCTAATCCAAAAAGAAACCCCAACCAAAACTCCAAGACAGAGAACAAGAGAACGGCAAAGCCCTCCTCCCATATATAAAAGGCACTACAGACAAAATCAGCAAGATCCTCCAAAAACACAACATTAAAACAGCATTCTGCACAAACAGAAAAATATCCACCATCCTAAGAAACCCTAAAGACAAAATCGAGTTAGAAAACCAGGAGTATATGAAATCCCCTGCACTGCCTGCCTCACCACATACATTGGACAAACTAACAGAAGAATAAGTGCACGCGTTGAAGAACATAAGAACTCAATCAAAAAGAAGAACCAACCTCTTCCTGGTCCAACACCTCAAAGCCACAGGACATGAGATTGACCTTTAAAAATACCAGAACTATCGCCAAAACTGAACACCACAGCAGCAGAATAATCAGAGAAGCCATAGAGATAGAAAAACGCCCACACAGCATGAATAAAAGAGATGACACCTCCCGCTTACCAGCCATTTGGAAACCCGCCTCATGAACAGACGAGTACCCAACATGATAAATGACACCAGACCCACACCCATGAGGGCCACACAAGATGCCACCACCACACTTCCACGTAAAAATCAGACTCACACCCACACAGAAGATGAGACACGACCACAGACCAGAAGCCGCACTGCAGCTGCATCACTACCCACTTCAAACTCCTCTGAACCATACATGAAGCGAACTGACCCCACCATGAAGATGTGGTACCACCACGAACTCAAGCCAAACGAACACAGACCCAGACCCCAAACTCAAAGCCATATTAAAAACCCAAAATGCTACATCACAGCCACCCGCTCAGGACATCACATCAGAAAACTCAAGAAATTACACCTCAAGAACTCAAGAAGTCACAACACAGCAAATGACCCAGGATATCACAGCACAAGACCAAGGATACCACAGCAATAAATCTCACAAGGTCATCACACAACCCATTACCCAAGCTGTTACTACACAGGAGGCTAATCGAAAAGAGATCAAAACACAAACGACCCAGGAGATTACAACGCAAGACCCAGGATACCACAACAAAAGAACTCACAAGCCCATCACACAACCCATTACCCAAGCCGTTAAAACACAAGAGGCTAACGACCCAGGAGATGACAGCACAAGATCCAGGATATCTCTACAACAAAAGGCCATTACACAGCCCATTATACCAACATCAACTCCATCAACCAATCAAGAGGCTGCAGCACAGCCAACCAGCCCAGCACACCATCCCCCACCACTTGTATATATAGAGAGATGGCAGCCCGGTCACACACTGCTTGCACTGGCACTAAGCCGAAGCACCAGCCTGAAGATGGCGAGTGGGACCTCGCCAAACGTTGCCTATATATATATATATATCTTTAAAGCACACTACAATGACATGGGAAATACCTGAACAAAGCTGAATGCCATATATATATATATATATATATATATATATATATATATATATATATATATATATATATATATATATATATATATATATATATATATATATATGGCATTCAGCTTTGTTCGGTATTTTCCCATGTCATTGTAGTTGTGCTTTTAAAGTTGTAGCAATGTTTCGGCAGAATCTCATCTGCCATCATCAGGCTTCTGTATTGTATCCGTCTGTGAGGATACACAGACGGATACAATACACGTATTGTAAAAGAAGATAAGAAGATAATACAGAGAAGATTAAGTTGCTTATACATATTGAATTGTAAGCTGCACAGAGACATTGACTGAGATGGGTGGCTGTAGAAATTGATTAACTAAATTAAACAAATAAATAAACTCTCTTAGCTTTGGCTCTACTTACTCAATCAATAATAACAATGAGTCATTCTATGAAGTTTGGGATCTTTTTTATCAATGGTTAGATAAAACAATATAATAATAGAATATATATATATTTTGGTTTTGATAATATTTTTAGAATATTATATTAAGATAGATTTGGTATGATTTTACGATTTGTTATAAATTAACTAAATTATAGTTATCTCGCTTAAGCATGAATTAGTTAAATTATAGTCAAATGATTGTTTAATAAGGATATTAGGATATATAATTGTTGATTGATAATATGAGTTATTATGTAACATAATTATTATGATGACTATGAAATAGATGCACAAAAAAGGAGTGATAAACCAACCGATACACTGTCTGTAAATTTATGAAGAATGATGATGTTCTTATGTTATGTTTTATGTTTTATGTGTTTTTATTTGTTGTTAAAATCAATAAAACTTTTACAAAAAAAAAAAAGAAAATAAATAAAGACAAAACAAAGATTCTGACAAAAAATATGTTATTAAGGCAAAGAGAAGAGTTGGCAGACTTATTGAAAATTCAAGTTACGAATAAAGTTAAATACTTGGGGATAATTCTGACGTCAAG
The DNA here is from genome assembly GCF_049901735.1 of Notechis scutatus. Classification (NCBI taxonomy): domain Eukaryota; kingdom Metazoa; phylum Chordata; class Lepidosauria; order Squamata; family Elapidae; genus Notechis; species Notechis scutatus. The sequence continues at coordinate 296,230,254 of NC_142009.1, forward strand.
ATGTACTACACTGAAAGAGAATAATTATATTAAACTTAAACAACAGATAGCATCTGACTTGAAAAAATAATCTACAATTATCTTTGATAGGTAGAATCTCAACAATTAAAATGAATATTTTACCCAGAATTTTATATTTGTTTCAAACAATACCAATTAGGCTTGGTAAAGACTATTTTGATGAATTAAATAAAATGGTGTTGAAGTATATATGGCAAGGTAAGAAAGCGAGAATAAAACTAAAACTTTTACAGGATGCTAGAATTAGAGGAGGATTTGGCCTTCCTAATTGGGAGTTGTATTATCAAGCTGCAAATTTAATGTGGGTTAAAGAATGGATAACGTTAAGAAAGTCTAGATTACTGGCATTGGAAGGACATGATTTATTATTGGGTTGGCATGCTTTTTTATAGTATAAGGGAACTAAATCGCAGGGTTATTTCAGAAGGCACTATATATGGAATCGTTATGGTTGAATTGGGAGAAAATTAAGAAACAATGTTATTTGAAAATTCCAGTTTGGTTATCAACTATTGAAGCTTTTTCCTATCCCATAATTTATAAGAAGGAACAAACAGTTAGATATGGGAAATACTGATGAAAAGGGTGAACTTAAAACGATGCAAAAGCTAGAAGAACAAGATATAAAGATGAATTGGTTTTCATATGCAAATACACTCAAGGTATCTTAAAGATTCTAAAACAGAAGGATTTTATGATAAATTGACTGATTTAGATGGGATTTTGACAGGTGCTGATGAAAAAGTGATTAAAAACTATATAGTTATTTGTTGGAAATTAAATTAGAGGAAGAACAAGTCAAAGAAACAATGATTGTTTGGGGGAAGAACTTTGGATATGGGATTGATTTAGAAAAATGGCAAAATTGTGGTCTCAAAATTATAAAATGACAATGTCAGTAGCATATAAAGAAAATTTGTATAAGATGTTTTACAGGTGGCATTTTCCCCGACAAGAATAGCAAGAATGTTCAAGAATAAATCCGAAAAGTGTTGGAAATGTCATCAGATCCCTGGCTCATATTACCATATGTGGTGGACTTGTGAGGAGGCCAGGAAATACTGGACTAGAATTCGCATATGGTTGGAAGAAATGACAAAAAAACATATAGATTTGAAACCAGAGATTTTTCTATTGGGAATCTTACCTGATACATTTAATAAAAACTTAAAGTTTTTGATTGTAAATGTGTTAACAGCAGCTAGGATTGTATTTGCTAGAAATTGGAAGAGTGAGAAAATACCATTAGAGGAAGAAATTATTAAGAAAATACTGGAATGTGCTGAAATGAGTAGATTGACATTTGAAATTAGAGAACAAGAAGATAAACAATTCTATGAAGTTTGGGATCTTTTATCAATGGTTAGATAAAACAATATAATAATAGAATATATATATATATTGGTTTTGATAATATTTTTAGAATATTATATTAAGATAGATTTGGTATGATTTTACGATTTGTTATAAATTAACTAAATTATAGTTATCTCGCTTAAGCATGAATTAGTTAAATTATAGTCAAATGATTGTTTAATAAGGATATTAGGATATATAATTGTTGATTGATAATATGAGTTATTATGTAACATAATTATTACGATGACTATGAAATAGATGCACAAAAAGGAGTGATAAACCAACCGATACACTGTCTGTAAATTTATGAAGAATGATGATATTCTTATGTTATGTTTTATGTTTTATGTGTTTTTATTTGTTGTTAAAATCAATAAAACTTTTATAAAATAATAATAATAATAACAATGAGTCTATGAGGACCTTCAAATCTTGAACCTGTTCACTTGGAGAAATGCCACCTGTTTGAGAGATTGGCTTGGTTTACACCTATAAAGTTAAGTTAAAAAACCTTTTAAAATAAAAATCCTAACCCTAACCCTACTGTCTCTAAGCCTGAACAAATGTCTGTAAAGTGCTTAAGTTCTTTAGCCATCAGCTTACCTTTACCCCCTAGACAGTTAAATGGATTCCCCAGATATTAACAGTTTGCCAGCTCTTAAATTCTGGATGTGGCTATTCTTAAACTGATAAAATGGCCTCTGTAGAAGTGATATGCTTTCAGATCCTAACCCAGACTTTCACTAGGTTAGGGATTTTCTGTGTTCACTGTGAGTTGTATTGTGTTGGGGTGCACAAAGGGAGGCTCAGCCAATCTTATTGTGCACATGTTGTACTCTGACAATAAAGGTTTGAACTTGAACTTGTGGAATACAAAGTACATTTAAAGGTAAAGGTTTCTCTACCCAGTCATATCGGACTCTAGGGTGTAGTACTCATCTCTGTTTTCTTGCCAAAGGAACTGGCATTGTCTGAAGATGCTTCCATGATCACATGGCTGGCATGACTATACGCCAAGGTGCACAGAACACTATCACTTTCCCACCCAAGTGGTACTTATTTATCTACTTGCATTTGAATGTTTTTGAACTGCTTGGTTGGCAGGAGCTGGAGCAGGATTGGGAGCTTACCCTGTCATGTGGTGCTTGGGTCTTGAATTGCTTACCTTCCAGTGCATAATGTATGAACTTTACTATAAAGCTGAATTCTACTTGGATTCAGATTACCATTACTGGCAATTCTATCTTCAGATTTATCTCTAAACCCAGAAAACCTAGAGATAACAGGAGAAATCAGCATGCAGCAGAAGATAGGACCTCTGGGAAATAGCTCTTTTTTTTACATGCATTGAAATATTCTGCTCAATAACAACAACAAAACTCCCTTGAATAAGGTTTTCACTTAACCATTATTCATTCTTTCTTTTTTTCTTTCTTTCTTTCTTTCTTTCTTTCTTTCTTTCTTTCTTTCTTTCTTTCTTTCTTTCTTTCTTTCTTTCTTTCTTTCTTTATTTTTATTTATTTGATTTGTCAATTGTTTACAAGATGATAAATATGTATATACATAGTTATGAATACATGAAATGGGTACATATAAGAAAAATAAAAGAAACAATAGGACAGGGACGGTAGGCACGTTGATGTGCTTATGCACGCCCCCTACACACCTCTTAGGAAAGGGGTGAGGTCAATAGTAAACAGTCTAAGGTTAAAGTTTTTGGGGTTTGGGGAAGAAACTACAGAGTCAGGTAGAGTATTCCAGACATTGACCACTCTGTTGCTGAAGTCGTATTTCCTGCAATCAAGTTTGGTGCGGTTAACCTTGAGTTTGTATCTATTGTGTGCTCTTGTTTTGTTATGGTTGAAGCTGAAGTATTCATTGACAGGTAGGACATTGCAATGTATGATTTTATATACCATACTTAGATCAGACCGAAGACGGCGTAATTCAAGGTTTTCTAGTTCTAGAATTTCAAGTCTGGTGGCATAAGGTATTCTACAATGAGTAGAGGAGTGGAGAACTCTTCTTGTGAAATATTTCTGAACTTTCTCAACTGTGCTAATATCAGATACGTAATGTGGGTTCCAGATATTCTTGTATCCAGATATTCTTGTATTTGTTCTGATTGTTTGAATAGTCTTTAAGTGAAATATTGTGCTATTTATTTGGCACAAAATACAACAGGATAAAAGACCTTAAATGGCTTGCAAAAATCCAAGGAAGTTAAAACTGAATCAATCAGATTTATAGAATTGCTTCTTCTATTTATTTATTTAGCGTATGGCACACTTCTTCTATGTCTTGTGCCAAAGAAAAGAGATACCACTATCAACTCCCCAGTACGGCTAACTGAGAATCATTACAAATACAGTAATTAAAATGAATGAATGAATGTTGAACAGACTTTGCAGAATGAAAGCATCCAAAGAGACATTTAGTGTTTTTACACAGCTACTATACTAATTAAAGATTCAATATATCAGAAGATAATATGAACTGAAGAAAGGAATCAGGAATTCCTCTGTGGCACATTCCCTTCAAGACAGCCAATCCAGTGTGGTGGTTAAAGACACTAGATTAAGCACTAGGAGATTTAGGCATGGAAGTCAGTTGGATGACTTTAGACCTATCGTTCTCAGTCCTAGGAAGAAGTAATGGCAAACTACTTTGGCCAAGATAATTGTCTGAACTTCTCCATGTATTTGACAGGGGAGAAACTGACTTGAACTCATATTCACAAAAAGGGGTATGGGTTGATTTCCAGAATAGCTAATCACACTGACATTGACAAATCTTGAATTCCAGTATCAGAGTGTACTGGAGTGTACCTCAGAGTGGTCTGTGTTTGGCTATTGTTTTTGTTGAAAATCTAAAGAAAGGAGAAGGGATACAGGATTATCTAAGGCAAATAGAAAAAAAATACGCAAAGTAGGCTGGGCTAATTTTCAATATTATGTTGTATAATGTGAACCTGGATGTCATGCTGATTTATCTTTAAATATGATAACCCACTACTACCTGGCTGGTATGTGTCAGGTCCAGAACAATTATTGCCAAAGGTTTGAATCCTCTGAAAAATTAGATTTATTGTGTTTACTCCTATTAGCCTTTAATTTTTCCTGCTTTGGTTTTTTCCCAATCATTCTTTAACATTTGATAAGGAAGCCTGTGATAGCAAATAGTAAGAAAAGTGAATTTTATATTATAAATATTTTGTTACAGAATGGAAGCTTCTGTGGAGAAAGAATCAGGAAAAGTAAAAAGAACAGGATATTTTTAAGATTATTTTTTAAATAGCTGATCATACTTCTTGCCTGCACTTTAGTAAGATAAAAATGGCTTTTGATTACCTTCAAATTTCCTTACTATGAGTTTCTTTCTTGAGATTTGAGGAATAGAAACAACAAGGAAATTTGGTCTCACTTGAATACAGATAAAGGTTGTCACAATCCACCTTGATGCTCATAGCGATGATTGTCTGTAGTAGCTTGTTCTCTCACATTTTTAAAAAATGACTGCTGTGTCTGTCTCCATGTGTCTTTAAGAACTATGACCAATGCTCACTCTTGTAGAGTAAAATATGCTTTTTTCCTGTGTGGTAAATTTACACAATGGTACTTGTGCAGAAAACCTGTTAGGAAAGCAGTGAGAGTATCCTTATCACAAAAACACTTTTCAAATCTCAGGCAAAACAGCTTACCTCCTCTAAGAGGGATGGAAGAACTTCACATGAGTTTTAGGGACTACGTAAGAACTGAAAGGTGACCATCTGTCTCTAATTGTTTCTCTACAGCAATACATAAACTTCTCAATAAATGAAGAAACTATTTATAGATCAGGGCTGAAGATGTTACCTAGTTGGGAAATGAAACATCTGCAAGAAAACAACCAAGCTCAGAGAGCACCAAGGACTCCACATTGGAACAATTGGAATTTGATTCAAAGAAAGGGCAAGATACATCTGTTTACCATGAACACATACTGTATAAACTGTTGTCAATGTTATAAGATCTAAAAAGATTAATAGAATTAGGATAAATTCTCTATGGGTCACATTGCGATATCACAGACCAATTAGATTTTCCTATTGGCCAGCTAGAGGTTGGAGTCATGTTTTGTCTCAGGTATTGCAATATTGTGGTAAGTAATATTGTTCTGGCTCACACATCCTGAATCTTCAAAATTAAAACTTTTCTCGACAGGACAGGCATAGGATGTGCTTTGTCACACAGCATTTGTCTTAGGTCATATAAGTTGTCCAGTATCAATTCTTACAGTTTAGCTGCACCTCTTTATTCTTAATTTATTCTGTCCATGTTCCACTACACACAATTAATATTTTAAAAAGGCTTAGCAGGAAAGATATAAGGAGTTTGAAGATACCATGGTACTATTTTTGTTGTTGTTTTAGATAGCTCCTGTTTTTTCTGTTTCAATCTGTTTATGATTCACTCAGCATGATCAGGAAAGTGGCCTTTTTTCTACACCAATGCTAAGTTCAATTCTCCCTCCCCTTTACCATTTGAAAGTCAATTTACAATATACAATAAATGACTAGCAATTGCTGAGTTAGAGATACATCGATGCACATCTTAAGTTTATGTCTTTCTCCCTTGCATTTGATCTTTGTAACATGAGTATGCTTATATGATTAAATTAATCTGAGACAAGACAGTGCACAGACTGCTGGGCTGGCTTTAATTTATCAGTAGCTGTATTCTCTGTTCTGTGAGTAGCCATTTAGTATCCATAAATTACCTGGTAGCAATTATCTATAAAAATGTAATACAAGCTGCTTCTTTTTAAAATGCTATATCTTGAAAGTAATAGAAAATAGATATACGAACACAGCTTTATCTTACTTGACCTGTCTCTTGGGAAAATTATGTCTGCAAGTTTTTATTAGGTATCAAAAATGATAAATATGGCATATAATACCAAAATGATAAATAAAATCAAAGGTAGCCCATTTTATGATGTATGGCTTTTATGTTTCAGAGTATATATATGCATTTCAGCTTTTTTGGTGTAGTTGTTAAGGTCTCAGGCTAGACCATGACTTCTAGCCCCAGTTTAGTCATCTAGTGACTTTGGACCAGTCATACTCTCTCTGTCCTAGGAAGGAGACAATGGCATACCCCTTCCAAAACCTTGCAGGAAAAAAAAAGTATACACCTGTAGGAACTGGTCCAGATAGTCACCATGAATAGCAGTGCCTCAAAGACACACACACACTGTGGAAAGTTATTTCTTAGATGCTTAGGAAACAATACTTACATTAAACTAAAGTATCTGTAATTTTACTGGATCTAAATTTTTATGTCTTATAGTCATTTATTCCCTACTTAGCCTGTGCCTTTCCTTTTACATCCTCAACTTTATAAAGCATAATATATGTTTTCCTTGATTAGGAATCCCATTCAGAAAGTTTTGTTAAAACAAGAATGACTCTTCAATTTCAGCTTCAGAGTTTAAGTTTGTCAGTTCTGCATCAGTTTATTAGAAAATATTTGCAGTTATCTCTAGTTTTGCTAGCCATTTTGAAGATGTGCACACTACTTGTATATTTTGATTTTTTTCTCCCAAGAAAATTAGTTCTTTAGGAAATAATCCCCTCCCTCAATTATATGTATATGCACACACAAACCTAATCTAACACACACAAACCTAATCATCAGGGTAACTAATCACCCTATCCTACCCTGATAGGATAATCACAGTGCTAATCTTATCCCATTGATAGGATAATTACTCAGTCATAACAATAATAAGTTCATATTGGCAACACAAGCAATTTATTTTAAATGCATGTTGTACCAGAAAATTAAGGAGTTCTGTTTGAATGTAACCAGCACTAAATGTGTGATGTAAATTATGAAGAAAAACATAAACAGATTACAAGAGCTAGGGTAACATTCAATGATTTAAATATTTTTATTTTATCTACAGGCTGCTGTCATTTACATATGACCATACCTAGGAATTGGATTTCTTTGGTATATGGTAGCTATTAAATTGTAGATAGTAAGGCTATGCCAAAAGTCCCAGTGGATTCACTAATTGAGTTGCTTCTATAATAATGGATAAATGTTGAATATAGCTGGGAATGCTAAAAGAAAAAAAAATCTACAACCGCCTACTGCCAACCTTCAGCAGAGGGCCTTCAGAACTAATTTAGCATTTATTCAGCTCCTTATGGTACCTTTCCTCCAGGTAACATTGTGGCCCTTTTCTAAATGATGATAGATGCAGGATGCTGTGATATCTAAGTAATGGAATTATTTTCTTTTAAGTTAATTTCCATAGAATCACTACTTTAAAGGTTGCTGTCGAAGGCAATTGGATTGACTTATGCTGCCTACAGGGAGGATGAAGGCATTGGAGGTAATGTAATAGTGTGCTTTGATTCTTCCACCACACACAGGGATGGTTAGAGTTAGCTGGAATGCTTTGTATACTAGTTTCATTCATGTACTTATTCTGGAAACTGAAAAAATCTGGGTGCCCCTGTTTTGTCTGACTTGGATGTCTGTGTTGATCCTCTCAAGACAGCACGAAGAAAATGTAATTATATCAATTTTTTCTTCCTTGGGACCTTCCAGCAGCATCCCTTTCAACTTCATTCCAGCTCTATCCAATTCAATATAAATGTGCCTGTTATCAAGTTTCCACCACCAGGGACTCTAAATGGTGACATGTCCTCTCAATCATTTTATCCTCCCCCGTCCCAAATCTGATTCTGTCCAATCTTTTACTCCACTCAAGTCCTTTGCACCTAAAGTTTCCTGTTTTATAAACTCAATTTTTTTTGTTTCTTTCATCTCAGCTCCTAAGAACAATTTTCCCCTTTTTTTTTGAAGTACCCCACATCTGATTTCCTTGTAGTTCCAGTCAATCTGCTATGGAGTTTCTTATTGCTTTGTGTGATCTCTTTTCCTCTTAATGATCTTAATTCCAAGAATCTCCTTTCCTATATTTTTACAAATCTGTGGAAGTAAAGTTTTGATACCCAAAGTAATTTTCTTGCATCTCATGTCAACTTTTACTATTCTGCACTGGATTCATTCATTTCCCAAATCTAATGCTATTTTCTGCATTACACATGCTTCTGTTATGGAACAAGCATCCACAGTACAGAGTTACTTATTCCATGGGGCCAGGACTGCACATTAAAATGGCAAGATTGATAATAATGGATTTTAAAAGATAAATTTTATCTTTATCTTTAAAGATCATAGTCACTAGACTTACAACTAGAATTGTTTGATAATTTGATCAATTATAGAATTCCTTGTATAGTCATTTTGAGAAGGGTATGGGGTGGTAAACCTGGCTTTATACTTTTGCAGATAACTTTGATACATGAAAATTGTTTTTATTTTAATTTCTGAATTGATGACTCAAAAGCTGGCTGATAGCCCAGATTTGATCCTGATCTTCCATATTAGGTAATTAATGAAAATATTTTTAGTTCAGTTTTAATCAACCCATTTTAATGCTGATTTTTGTAATATTTATATATCTATATCTACCTACCTATCTCTATATCTACAGTGTGTGTGTGTGTGTGTGTGTGTGTGTATACCAATTTGACTAATAAATAATAATACAAATAATATAAACTATTTCTTAAGAATTGCTTGAATCTATGTTCTAATGGAATATATTGTTAAGTGAATTCTTATGAATAATATATTGATTAATAATGACAACATTATATTCCCCCCTCTCTCACCAAATCAAAGCAGCAAATGCAAGATAGGATTAAAACAGACAGTGTTTTGCAGACATTATATCTTCAGTTGTATGCTTTAGAGATATCACTTCTAGAACCATACAGTTCCTGAAATTTTCCCTTCCAAGATCTAACTTCCTTTTTAATGCCAAGTGTGGATGAGGCTAAAGAAATTGTGTGCTTTATAGAAGCTGAGTTGAGTTCTGTGGGTTTTACAGAGTTGATATTCCCTCATTTCATCCCTTGAAAAAAAACCAGTCCAATTCCCAAGAATGGGGCTATGTTATGTCCTGAGTATTCCACCTTCAAAGTACACATTTAAATTATTCTTTCTTTTCAGCCCTATCAGCTGATTCATCTATACCAGAACATATTTCACTACTGAAAAATGCACTTTTCTCCACTTTGCAACTGATGGTTCAGTAACGTTCTTTTTATATGATTCATTAAAAGACAAAATACTACTTTGCAAGCATTGGGGAAAAAAGATTGCTTCTGGACAGCTTTTATGTATACTGTAAAGACTGAAGACTTATTTACATACTGTGATTGGAGAGAAAGCTGAAGCAATGACCTCTGTTTTTGTCAATGATTTCTGTGAAGTACAGCTTTTGAAAAAAAAATAGCTGACTTTATTACACAGCCAAAATCTCCATTTGACTGAAACCTATTACGAATCCCATAAAACTAGAAATGAAGGATTTTAAATACAAATGTGTAGAGGAGATGAAAGGAATGGCTGCAATTTAACAGCATCAAATATATGGTTAGAAAAGGGCACATTACTTGATTTTTTCCCCCGCTTCATCTTTATTTCTGTAAGAAAGCAAAATTAAGAGCTTAAAAATGCCCACTTGAAGCTGGCAGTTCAAGGAAAAGCAAGTTTCAAGAGAAGGACATAGCAGCTTGGCAAGGAAAAAGAACCATGGAAGAAAAACATAAAATTCACCCCATACAGTGTATGTAATACAACTGATTTTTTTTTTTTAAGTAGACACAGGTGGTTTTTGAAATTCCCTCTGTCCATACATGTTGGCCTCACCCTGACTTTATAAACCATTGGCTCCATCCTAATTCATCAGACATAGATTTAATAAATACTACAGTATGCTAAATAGGACCACATCACGATCTAATGATCATTGCTATTTTAAAGTCTGAATGATTGTATCTTACCTTAACCACTTGAAATCATGACAATGTTGAGGTACTCCACCACACTGATCCTCAAACTATGGCACGTGGGATGGATACAGCCTGCCAATGCAAAGTATCTGGCCCACGGAGTGGTGGGATTCAGCCCTGCCCCTCACTGCACCCCTCACCATTGGCATTATCTTCCAGTGAGCAACCATTCCAGCTGAACTTCTGGTTAGTTATTTCACCAGTTGAACTGTACTTCTGATCACACCACTGCTGATGAAGGTAAAACAAACGGGTATGGGGGAAGGGCAGCTGACTGAGAGGTAATGACGCCAGTGCAGCCATGTGATCCAGGGCCGGTGGGTGGGCAGGGGAGGGGTTGCTGCCGAGAGGGCAAAAGATTAGCCTGTTTTTGGCATGCAGAAACATTCTGGAGGTAGGGAAGATTAAAAAACAGCCTGTTTTAGCCTGTTTTTGGCCTGCAGGGATGTTCTGAAGAAAGGGGAGGCCAAAACCAGCACACACAGATACACTGGAAGGCCAAAAACTGGGCCATTTTAGCCCATTTTAGGCCAAATATGGAGCGTTTTGGATGGTTTTGGCCTGCAGAGATGTTCTGGAGGCGGGGGAAGTGAAAAATGGGGTGCACAGATACCCCAGGAGGCCAAAAATTGGGCTCCTGTTTTTGGCCTGAAGAGACATTCTGGAGGTGGGAGATTTGAAAAACGGGGTACACAGAGAGAGAGAGAGGATAACACACACACACACACACAGAGACTTGTTGATTGTAAGCTCCTTTGTGGTTGAGAAGAATTGCTGCAAAACCGAAGTTCCTGAAGTGAACTACTAGAATCCTAAACAACTGAAAAAAATGATCTCATAAAAAGAAAGTCAATCAAAAGAGCAACATGCAAACAAAAGCAAATAAAATACCCCCAGGAACAAAACAAATTAAAATATAATTTGTGTGCATTGTTTAATGGACTGTTAAATTGGCCACACCCACCCAGTCATATGACCTAGCCATGCCCACCCACTCACATGACCACCTAGCCATGCCCACCCAGCATGTCTGCCCCCCAAAAAAACCAATCTAGGGGCCCCCCGCCCCCGGGGCCCGCCCCCCCCCCCCCCCCCCCACCCCACCCCCCCTCAGGGCACCCCGCTCCACCTGCTTCAAAAAAACCTCCCCCCCCCCTCCCCCCCTCCCCCCCCCCCCCCCCCCCCCCCCCCCCCCCCCCCCCCCCCCCCCCCCCCCCCCCCCCCCCCCCCCCCCCCCCCCCCCCCCCCCCCCCCCCCCCCCCCCCCCCCCCCCCCCCCCCCCCCCCCCCCCCCCCCCCCCCCCCCCCCCCAGCAGTCCCCCCCCCGGCCGGAAAAAAAACTCCCCCCCCCCCCAAAACCCCCTTTTTTTTTTTTCCCCCACAAAAAAAACCAATCTAGGGGACCTGCTCAACAAGAGCATCTTGTTTGACAACAATCACTTAATATTAAGTTACCAGTTGTGGAATTTAAATCAATCAATAAATCAATCAATCAGAATAGAGCTGGAAGTGACCACAGAAGTCTTCTAGTCCAATGCAATAGTCAATCCAGAAATTGATAGACCTTTGATACACGTTTATTTCAGATCTAGGGTACCTTAGGTTATAATTGCAAGTCTTTTCATCTGACTCCATCACTTTTTAAAACTTTTCATGGATTGTTTGCTTACTTGTCCTTGCACGCATGAGAAAAGTGTGCTCCTATATTTTGCAGACATTGAGCAAGCTGAAGTTTGAAAGAAAAAGGTGCAAAGAGGAAAAGTAGTGTGATCGCTCTCCATCCATTTTGATAAATCAGTTCTTAGGAATATGAATAACTTTCCTTGCCATATTCCTGCCTGAAAAAAGAAATAATTACACTAATAGCATGCAATTACACAGCCATCCTCATTAAGGAAACATTTAAAGACATTAATAAATTGCTTTTGATAATACCCCTTTGTAGCAGATGAACACAATTGTCTTACATTACAAATAGAATAATTGGGCTTTGTTAGGGATACACCCTGGCAGAATGTGCACGGCAGTCAGGCAGGCAGGCAAATATGTGAGATAAACGTTTTTGTAGCTTACACTCAGTAAAACATATACACTGTGCTAGTTAAATAGTTTATTCCAGTAAGAGTTTTATCATAGTCAAACAGTCCATATATCATTCACTAGTTCAGTCCGTTCGGGGATTATTCAGTTGCAAAGTCCAGTGTCGAAAAAGAGGTTAGTAAACTTACAAATATCAGTCCAGTAATATATCTCCTTGCAGTAGAGATATAAAGAAGTCAAACCTCCTTTCTTCCTTCGACGTTCAAAAACTCAGCAGCAGGGAACACGCAGTTAGAAAACCATCAATCCAGCATAGTCAGCAATCCAGCAAGCAAGTAGGTTCTCTTGCTCCCGCTTATGGCGGTTTTACAACCGCACCCAAAATTACATGCTTTGCAGTTTAAAGTGACACACTCTTAAACTTACTATCATAGTTTATATATATTATTTTACCCAAACTACATTAGGTAACCTTGTTATTCCTAACAGGCTTTTCAGAATTAAAAGGGGAAGAGTTCCAAAACTCAAGATACAAAACTAAGAACCCTATTTTGCAGCTCTAATAGCTGACAAATAAATGATGTAACCTTATAGAGAGGCAGTAAAATATAAATTCATTTATATCAACTGTCGAGAAGATCAGAAACAATATGTTTATACCTTTTCGTTTCTATTTTTTTTCCTTTACTTATTCACCATTTTTCCTTATCTTCATTTTTTTTGCTTTCTCTTTTTTGAACGCTCTCATAGAACCAGTAGGAAAAAATGTGGAATCCCACCACTACATCAGTTATATGATGAGACAACTCTCCACCGAGACATTCAATGATGCTGTGCCAAACATTAAGATAATGAGTTGTTGCCAGATTTAAGAGGCAGGTATGATCCATATTTCTCCATTGAAAGTAACTGTCTGATTTCGTGCCTTTGCGTGTCAATGTTTCTCATGAATTTTGCTCATGAAATTCTAAACTTGGACTGGCTGGCAAACCTAACTTGTCCTTCTGAATTTTGGACTGGATTTTGACTAGAGGTTGGATTCAAATTTTATAACAACCGGTTCTGTGGGCGTGGCTAGGTGGGCGTGGCTAGGTGGGCATGTCCATATGACTGGGTGGGTGTGACTTCGTTTTTGCAGCAACCCCTTCTCCTTTTTTGCCTCCTGGGGGGCATTTTTCAGGTAAGCCTCCTGGGGGAAGGAGCATTTTTGCCTCCTGGAGGGGGTCCAGGAAGGCAAAAAAGGCAGCACCCCCCTGCACTCCATTTTTGGGCCTCTCGGGCCTCAGGGAAGCCTCCTGGGGGACATTTTTGCTTCCAAGAAGCTTCCCTGGGGTCCAGGAAGGCAAAAAGTGGAGCGCAGGGAGGGTGAACAGCACCCCCCGTGTGCCCCTTTTTGCCTCCTGGGCCTCAGGGAAGCCTCCTGGATGAAGCAGTAAGACAGCAAGGGGGATCCCGGCACAGCTGATCATTGTAAGGGGAGAAAAAAAAGGAATGACTGGGCAGGGGAGAACACAGCGATGTCAGGCATGTGCACGATGTTGCGCATGCATGATAAGGACTGACTGGGTGGGGAGGGGAGGGGTCAGCCAGGGGCATGATTTGCCATTTCACTGAACTGCACAGAATCATAACAACCGATTCTATATAACCGGTCCAAACCTGTAGAATCCCACCCCTGATTTTGACTTCTCTTCAGTGCACTGCTGCTGGAAGAAAAACCTGGCAAGTTTCTTTCCAAAACATTAGTTTGATTTACACTCCTTATATGCACAGCCCTAAATAATTTGCAATACTCAGTTAACAACTATACGTGAGAAAGAGTTTGAAGGCTGAAACAGGACAGTATTATGTAGAAAAAATATTTCCATCTCTTTGGAATTTGGAAGTCTGTATTTCAATTTTAAAAAAGAGTAATTTTAACTAATAGAGCATGGCTGATCTATTTATAATGGTAACAGTTACTGCATGTTCAGAAGCATTCACACTTTTAACTACGTCCTTAAGATATATTCATCACAAGATCTTTAAATAATGACCAAGAGTACACCATTACTACACAGATAATACTCTTTTTCCATTGGAAAAAATATTGATACACTGTAAATCACATGGAATTAAAACATTCCAATATCATTCCCTTAGCCTTATAATTTTGACATTGCAAGATGATTATTTTCAATAGTGCTTAAATGTTATTCATCAAATTAAGCATTGATTGATCTTCTACTTCTCAAAAGCTCAAAACAGAGTTCAGTTATCCTTTTCACCTTTGTACTCAGGCATTAGTACCACTTTACTGTTAACAAATATATAACAAATATCAAACCTGACTGAACTGATTTTTCTTACTAATATATTGGATTATATGCATAATTTTATCTCAGATTCTATATTATTGTTATTATTATTTTGGCTACAATATTTTTATCTTGTTATTCTCTGTTAGCTACTTAGAGTAATGTGTTTAAGATCAACAGCCATATAGAATGAATATTTTCAGTAATTGAACTTTTACTTAACACACACACATTCCTGACAGACTTTAAAAGAATAATCTGTTCATTGTGTATATCAGGACTCAGGTATTTTATTATTTATTTAGATGTTATTGATATATAATTTTATTATTCTGTCTTTCATAATCCATAACTTTTCCAGCAAGATATTTTGCAAGGGGGTCAGTATGTGAAAGAAGATTTCCATGAGATTCAGTAGAATACTTACTATGTTCTAAATGACATATTACAGAGAGTCAAGACCATTATGGCATTGATCATTTCATAAAACACTTTCTTTCGTCTGGCCTTCTAAACTGTATCAGCATGTTCAGGTACTTGCTGAATAATACTGTATATTGGAAGGGACTTTTAAACTCATTCAATCTCATTCACTCTCTGCTAAGGTCTGGGATCCCTTACCATAGCATCACTTATATATGGCCCTCCAACCTCTGTTTGAAAACCTCCAGTGAGGGCAAGTCCAGGGTTGTCTACTCCATTGTTGATTATCTCTACTTAGTAGATTTTTTCTGATTTTCAATCAAAACATGTTCTTTTTCTTACACTATTAGTGGCCTGTTCTCCACAGCCCATCTTATATGCATTCCTTTGTTATTTTGTACCCAAATGTAGGATCTTGCATTTGTCCCTAGTTTGCACATTTTCATTGTTCCAGCTTGTCAATATGCTCCAAAATCTTGACACTGCCCTTCAAAGTGTTATTCCTCTTATCTTTGAGTCATATAAAAAATTGATAATTGTATTTTAATAGTCATTTATTTCATCCCCTCAACCAAATCATTTATAAATGTATAGAACTGTACATGACCTGGTATGCCCCTTGACACTTTGTGATTTGTATTTGTTGGGCAACTTTGTTCAATCACTCTACAGTGTGCCAGAATAACGGTAGCATAGTTAAGTCATATTTTACCATTCATTCTATTAGAAACTCATAAGAGACTTCCTGGAATGCTTTACTGAAGTTAGGGTATTCCATGTCCATATTCACATGGGCAGCTAAACTGATATCTCTATAAAAAAAGTTAGATCAAATTGACTTGGAATCATTTATTCTTCATAAATCCATGCTGAGTCTTGCCAAGCAATACATTACTTTATAAAATCTCACATGCCAACCAATTAATATGTTTCAGAGTGTGCCTGATATTGATAACATTCTGACTACTCTGTGACTTCGTAAGTCCTCTTTTTCTTCTTTTTCAAGATAAGAATATCAATGGCTCTTTTTGAGTCCTCTGGCACTATGCTTATCCTGCATTGATTTCTCAAAGGTCAAAAAGAGACTACAATATGATATCTGTAAGATTTTCTAACAGATATTCATCCAACTGGCATTTCTCATTATTGCTATATTTCTGCTTCTATGAAATCTGGTAATCTGATTCATGAGGACATAGTAACTCCAATTGTCCACTGTTGAAGTATGGTAGTCATATCCATTAATCAGTTTGGATTTAAATTTCATCCTTCCACTCTCAGAAATAATCTTTAGCACATCTTTAAAAATCAAGATTTGCAAGGCATTTTTTTTTACACAAAGCACGTGCCTTAACTTTTAAAATACAGAGGCCTTTTCAGTTTTAGTTGCCTTTCCCAGAGCATGATGGGGAAATTTTACTTCTAAAATTCATGCGTTACATTTCAGTCCAATGTTTTTCAGTGATTCATAATAAAATCTTCAGAAAGAAGGAAGTCTGTGGAGACCTTAATGTACTCTGAACTTGGTTGTTTGCTTGCAGACATTTTCAGTACACAATTAGATAACATCTTCAGTTGTAGAAGCGAGTGGAGTTTGTTCTCCATTTATTTATATACACTAGCTTGCCCTGTCAGTGTTATTGGTGGTGTAGTTTTCTCCTTGATAGTTCCTTAATTAGACTGTTTTTTTATTGCTTGATTGCTAAAGTAATTGAGGTTAAGAAACATTGGTGTAGACTGTACTTTGAACAGAGGTGGTATTCAGCAGGTTCTGACCAGTTCTGGAGAACCGGTAGTGGAAATTTTGAGTAGTTTGAAGAACTGGCAAATACTACCTCTGACTGGCCCCACCCCCATATATTCTCCACCTCCTGAATCCCACCTGATCGGCTGGGTCTTCGTTTTGTTGCCCTGCACATGAGAATGGAGCTGGAAAGCAGGTTAGTGAGGTGGGAAGGGAATGAAGATTTTTACAGTAACTTTCTCCTGGAGTGGGGTGGGAATGGAGATTTTACAGTATCCTTCCCTTGCTGCACTTGCCAAGCCAAGTGATGCCTGCCAAGCCAAGCTACGTCCACCAAGCCAATGCCCACAGAACTAGTAGTAAAAAAAATTTTGAATCCTACCACTGACTTTGAAGGCTGGTAATTTTCCAAGGTTTCAGATAGGAGTCTTTCCTGGAAAATACATAATACGGAATAACAGACTTGAAAGGGATCTTGGATTAATTGTTCTAACTGTCAGGAAATTTGTCCTCAGTGCTAAGTTGCTTCTCTCCTTGATTAATTTCCATCCATTGCTCCTTTGGAAAATAGGTTGAACTCTCCTCTTCTTTGTGGCAGTATCTTAGATACTGGAACACTGCTATCATGTCACCCCTAGTCCTTCTTTTCATTAAACTAGACATACCCATTCCAGCAACTGTTCTTTATATGTTTTAGCCTCCAGTCCCCTAATCATCTTTGTTACTCTTCTTTGCACTCTTTCTAGAGTCTCAACATCTTTTTTACATTAAGGTGACCAAAACTGGTTGTAGTATTCCAAGTGTGGCCTTACCCAGGCATTATAAAGTGGTATTATTAGCACTTCACATGATCTTGATTCTAACTGCATAAGAACTGGTGATCTTCTGCAGGTAAAGCATGCTCGTTAATCATAATCAATCCCAGACATTAAAAAAGTAATAAAATTAGAGGTGTTGTTTTTGTTAAAAAAAAGATTCACTTTTAAAATGTTTAAGATTCACTCTTAAATGCTTTTATAAATGAAAACCAGGATATTGAACATTAAACTATAAGCTATAAGGAGTTAAAGTACTTATCATAGCTACCAAAGTGGTGGAGTAATTCTTTTTTTTTTTTTTTTTTGGTCTCTGTTTCTGGTCTACACCTGTTTAGATTAAATACTGTCAAAATTGTGTCTCCTAATTGATAAATTTCTTTTCAATGTCCTTGGACCTACATTTTCTGAATATATATATTTATTTATTTACAGCATTTATATATCCACCCATCTTATATGAGCTATAAGCACTGAAGAAAACAATGAAAAATGACATTAAAAGGCATAGTATACCTTGTGCAAAAAGTAGACAGGAGCTTGAAAGTTTTGAAGGCAAATGAACACAAAAGAGAAACCAGAAGGATTTATTGAATTGGATGTGAAGGTGAACTGACTGCAGCATCTGTCTTTACTGTTGAACAATTAAAAAACAACAACCCAGTAAGAGTGTATATTCACAGTAATAAATATTCCCCAGAACATGTATGCTAATGAACAACATTTTCCCAAGCATACCTTTACTGAGTCTCAACTCTTAGAGTATTTTCAGAATTGATATAGTTATGATTATTCATATTTCTAATTAAACACACTTTTGTTTCTTGCCTATCAGCTAGTTGAGATTTGTTGTGGAGCGGCGGTTACAGAAGGGAGACAGAGCCAGGGCTAGGCTAACATTACTTTATTCAATGAATAAAGGGTCGCCGTGCTTCAGAGGCAATCTGACAGCCAGCTGGCGGCAACAGCTGATGCCGTTTGACAGCTCCCTTTATAGCGGCTGTCAAACGGCATCAGCCAATGGGAGCAATCGGCGCTCCCGCTCAGATGGCGGACCAGAAGGGGAACTTCAGGCAGGTTCTTAATACACAACACTCCTTCCCCCTGGCCGCGCGCATGCGTAGTCCTGTAGCCACAATGGCGGCCTTCGTTCGCGGCTTGTCCTCCGCGGCTCTGGAGGCTTGGGGCTGCAACACAGTCTCTGTCTTCTCCGGCAGTGCCAGGCGTCTGCGGAGGGTCGACGGCTGATCCGGACCTGCTATCTGGAGGCGGCTCTGGTGAGTCTTCCTGCGGCGGTCGGCTGGCTGGGAAGTCGGGCCTCTGGTGACCGGGTAGTTCTGCGGGGCGGCTGCGGCAGGCGGCGAGTAGACCGGGTGGCTCGGCGGCGGGTTGTCCAGGCTTCCGGCGGCAAGCGAAGTCCAGCGTCTCCTGAGCTGGTCCATATGCCTTCTCCAGGTTCTCCCATCTTCCAGGAGGACTCTGTAAGATCTGGGCCCTGTAATAGAAACTATCCACCCTGGCAGCCATAACGGGTGCCCTGCATAGTTCCTGGCATAAACCAGGTCTTGCAGGGCAAAGCCCTGGCATGGCTGTCAGATGCCAGGGTGTGCTGGGTGAGTAGTGGGGGTGCAACCTGTCCAGGGTGGTTCGGAGTCGCTTGCCCATTAAAAGTACAGCAGGTGACTTGTTGGTTGTAGGGCATGGTGTGGCGTGTTGCGTGAGTAGGTAAGTGGATAGCTTGGAGTGCCAGTCTGCCTGCCTCAGTTTGGCCAAAACTTCCTTGGCTGACCTAACAGCCCTCTCTGCCATCCCATTACTGGCAGGGTGAAAAGGGGCTGTAAGGGCATGCCTGATGCCCAGGTTGGCAGCGAAGATGGCAAATTCGTTTGAGCTGAATTGAGGCTCGTTATCTGACACCAAGGTGTCTGGCAGTCCATGAGTAGCAAACAGTCTGGTCAAAACCCTAGTGATGGCTTGAGTTGTGGTGGAAGACAGCACGGCTACTTCAGTCCATTTTGAAAACGAGTCCACTACCACCAAGAATGTTTTCCCCAGCATAGGGCCAGCTAGGTCAATATGTAGCCTGGCCCAGGGTGCCCTGCATCTTCCCACCTGGTGGGTGTAGCTATGGGTGGAGCTGCTCTTGTCGCCTGGCAGGCCTGGCATGCGTTGACCCAACTGGCAATTTGGGCATCTAGTCCAGGCCACCAAACGTAGCTGCGGGCCAAGGCCTTCATCCGTACCATGCCCGGATGACCCTCGTGCAGTGTTTTTAGAACTGGCTCTTGCAAGGAGGCAGGAATGACCACCCTTGTCCCCCATAACAGACAGCCCTGTATTGCAGACAACTCCTGCTTGCGAATCTTAAAGGGAATTAAATCAGGGGCAAAATGTATATCTGGCCACCCCCTTCCCACCCAGTCCAGGACCTGGGAAGTCAATGGATCTTTTCTTGAGTGCGCAGCAACATCCCCTGCTGAA
The DNA here is from genome assembly GCF_049901735.1 of Notechis scutatus. Taxonomy (NCBI): domain Eukaryota; kingdom Metazoa; phylum Chordata; class Lepidosauria; order Squamata; family Elapidae; genus Notechis; species Notechis scutatus. The sequence continues at coordinate 296,250,353 of NC_142009.1, forward strand.
AGTGGGAGGTCCAGTCCCGTGCACTCGAAGATTGAGTGGATGGGAGCTGGGTCCTCGACTGGTGTAGGCAGGGGGCACCTGCTGAGGGCATCTGCGTGGCTCAGGTTAATTCCAGGACGATGAATCAAGGTGTATGAATAAGCGGCCAAAAAAGTGTCCACCTGGTCATTCTCGGGGACAGTACCTGTGGGGTTTGTTTGTCTCCAGCTAACAGCCCTAACAAAGGTTTGTGGTCAGTTACCAGTTCAAACAAGGCCATAGAGAAACTCATGGAACTTTTTTACATCAGCTACAGCTGCCAAAGCCTCCTTATCGATCTGGCTGTAATTTCTCTCAGCAGCAGAGAATGTTCTTGAAAAATAGGCAATGGGTGCCTCAGATCCATTTGAAAGCCTGTGGCTTAAAACTGCTCCTATTCCAAAAGGTGAGGCATCAGCGGCAGTACTAGGGGCAAGTCCTTGTTAAATTGAACTAACACTGCGTTTGAGGTTAACAGCGACTTCACTGCCTGGAAAGCATTGGCTTCTTTATGTCCCCAGTGCCAGGAGACCTCCTTGTCCAGGAGCCTATGTAGGGGCTCAGCTACAGAGGCTTTGTGGGGTAGGAAGGATGCATAGAATTTTAGGAGCCCTAAAAGGCCTGTAATTCAGTTTTGTTAGAGGGAGTGGGTGCCTCGTGAATGGCCCTGACTTTACTTTCTATGGGGTGAATCCCTGAGGCATCAATTCGATAACCCAGGAAGTCTACTTGGTTGGTAGCTATGGTGCATTTATCTTTTTTTAATTTGAGCCCATTTAGTCTAAATCTGTCAAGAACAGACCTTACTCTGAGTAGCAGTTGTGCCTTGGTAGGGGCCGAAACTAAAATGTCATCAAAGTATGGAACCACCCCGGGTAGGCCCTGGAGGATTCTTTCCATGAGTGATTGAAAAATGCCTGGGGCTACGCTGACCCCAAACTGTAAACGTTTACATCTGAAGGCGCCCTGTGTGTTACTATGGTTTGGAGGTCAGCAGTGTGCTGGTCCACAGGAATTGTTGGTATGCCTGGGACATATCCAATTTTGCAAAAACTACGCCTGGCTCAAATGTGTGAAGCAGGTGCTGAATAACAGGTACTGGGTATGTGCTAACTTGAAGGAAACGGTTGATGGACGTCTTATAGTCCGCGCAAATTCTCACGCTACCATCCTTTTTAAAGGGGTGACTATGGGCGTTTCCCACTTGGCAAAATCTACCTGTTCCAAAACTCCTTGATTAATGAGTTTGTCTAGCTCAGCGTCTAATTTGGGCCTAATGGCGAAGGGACCCTTCGAGGTTTCAAACGGATAGGGGTGGCTTGTGGGCCCACATTGAAGGATATGGGGGTGCCCGTATAACAGCCCAGGTCATTGCTGAAGACATCAGCGTAGTCAATAAAAAGGGCATCAACATCAGAGTTTTTGACAGAGTGAATCCCTGTGATGTTTAGACCTAGGGCAGGGAACCAATCCAGTCCTAGCAAGCTAGGTAGGGCACCATCAACAACTACCAGTGGCAAGTAACCTCTAAAGTTTTGGAATTGAATAAGGAATTTTCCCTTACCCAGGACCGGAATGGTATTTCCCTGGTAGTCCCGAAGGTTCAGGTGGCAGGCAGTCAGCTTCCTCCTTGGGAACGAAGGTAGAATCTTCTTCAGCATGGACCAAGCGATGATGGAGAGGGTTGACCCGGTGTCCACCTCCATGTGGCAGGGCTTATCTTCTAAGAGAAGAGAAACGCTTATTTTGTTAGGGTTCGTGGAGAAACTGCCCGCATGATGGCAGGTATAGCAGCTTTTACTTGCCTTTGGGATGAGGCAGAGACTCGAGATCTTTGGAAGGGGCCTGCTCAGCTTGACAAACTCTGGCTATATGCCCTTTTTTCTGGCAGTTTAGGCAAATAGCATTCCTGAATCTGCAATTGGATCTAAGGTGGTTACCTCCACAGCCTGCACAAGGGGCTGTTGTTTGGTGAACTGGTTGTTGTTTCTTCTTGGTGGAGCTAAAGGAGTTCTGGGGTGTGTGAGGCGATTTACTTCTAATGGTTCTTCTATTTCCTCCTGGGATACCTCATCATAATGGACTGTGGCCTGTCCTTGTTTTGGGGTAGCTCCCTGAATCTCAGCTGCAGATATTTCAGATAGTTCAGCAGCTTGAGCTTCTTCAATGGCTATGGATAAAGTTAGATCTTTCTTTGCTAACAGCCTTCTCTGGAGTTTTAAATCCCTAATACCACCCACTATCTGGTCCAATAGCATGTCCTCCAGGTAATCCCTGAAACCGCAGTGTATGGCAGCAGATCTTAGGGCTGCCATATATTGGCTCACGGTTTCTCCTCAGCTTGAACCCTTCTCCTAAAAGCTAGCCTCCTAGCTATCTGAGAGGGTTTGGGGGAATAGTGGTTGGCTAAAATCTCTTTAAGCTCTTCCCAGGGAATAGACTTAATGGGTCGTGGTGACACTAATGCTGAGGCAGTGTCGAAAACTGTAGCCCCACAGAAGCTTAAAAAATATGACCTTTTCCTCAGGTCTGTAGCCCTAGACAAGTCTATAGCGTTTAAAAAACATTCAAATCTGTTAATGTAGGATTCCCAAGTCTCTGTTCCGGGCTGGAAATGTGGGAAGGTCGGCGTAGATGCCATTTGAGCGACAACAGTGGGTCTGCTAGGTGAGGAAAAAGTTAGCGGTCGCTTTTAGAAAAGCGTTTCAGTAGCGCCTGTCAGCGGCGTTCGGCTCCTCAGCTGCGGAGCTTTGAAGTTCGCGCTCTTTTGGAGAGCGCCGGCGGCGGTGACTTCACTCGGCACTTAGCGGCTTCAGCTCTTTCTCTGTGTGACTTGGCTCAATTGTTTCGCCTGGATGTCTTTACTGCGTCCCGCCCTCGTCGCCAGTGTTGTGGAGCGGCGGTTACAGAAGGGAGACAGAGCCAGGGCTAGGCTAACATTACTTTATTCAATGAATAAAGGGTCGCCGCGCTTCAGAGGCAATCTGACAGCCAGCTGGCGGCGACAGCTGATGCCGTTTGACAGCTCCCTTTTATAGCGGCTGTCAAACGGCATCAGCCAATGGGAGCGATCGGCGCTCCCGCTCAGATGGCGGACCAGAGGGGAACTTCAGGCAGGTTCTTAATACACAACAAGATTGATGTAAGACAATGGCATAAAAAGGGGGCTGATTTTGGCAAAGCACTTTTAAAAGAAATAGCACTCTTGAACCAAATTGCATGGCAAAAAGTTAATAATGTTACCCAATGGAGAGGATAGAAAATATAGAGTCTCAATACTGGTACATAATCAAACAAAGTACCAACATATCAGGAAAAAATGGCAGCTACAATGACTTCCGATATCATTGTCTTGCCTTCTGATTTATGTTATTTGGCTTCCAATTTTTTCATATTCCATGAGGTTGAATAAAATCATAATTCTATTTAATTAAATGTGAGAGTTTCTCTAATTTGATAAAAGTATTAAAATACAAGAAGTCTCATTGCATTCAAATATTTCCAACAAGTATTTGAAGTATACTTGGTGTGCTTCAAGATTTGAGCTTCATGTCTCATAATTTTTAGTGACACTACATTACATGTATTGTTTCATCCTTCTTTTACTCTCCTACTACTCCCCGCCCCTACCTCCCGCCCGGTCTTCCCAGTTTGGTAACAATCTATCGGTTATTCTAAGGGGGAATATTTTATATCTCTTGAAGAACATTTTTTTAAAAATTTTTAGGAAGAAAACTTGAAGTTTAACAATATCTAATTAAACTTGCTAAAATATTTGCATGTATAAATGGTGTTGAGCATTTATAGTTTGTCCTAATGAACAGTATAGTAGAATCTTGAGAAAACCAGGTGGAATTCCTGCGAGACAGACATGTTAATTTTAGTTATCACAAATTTTCAATTTCCAAAACATAGGTTAATTTTGGTTTCAATTATGCATTTGTTTGTAAATGTAAGGGGGGCGGGAGTCCTCATCAACCTGCATACTTTACTGTACTCATCTTCATGTATATTTCTAATGCAAATCTTTATGCACAGGTTTGTAAGTACTTACAATCTGCACCTATGCATATTTTCTCCTAATTTGAACATATTTTATGTATTTCTTGTATCTTGTACTAGCTAAGATGGCGCCGAAGATGGCTGCCTCGGTGAAATGCTCTCTAATGGTTTCTTTATTCCTTATTATTATCTGCAATTCACTACAGATTTCATACTCACGAGACCATCTGCTAAGAATTAGGCAATGTTTCCCTAAGGAGCAGCTTTCTGATTCCCCACCCCCACCTGTTTTTGCAAATGCAGAGGAGATTCTAACCAATTCCCTGGTGCTATGGATTACAACAAAGAAAGCAAAGAAGCGACCACGCCAGAAGAGGAGACGAGGTAAACAAGCAGGAATTTTAAACAGACTAAGGAATAGGGGGGGAAATCTCCTCTCCCTTCAATCTTTCTGATTAATTTACACTCACTAGCTAACAAGATGGATGAAATTCAACTCTTAAATAGATGGAATTTTGATTTTCATACTTCAGCTGTTCTTTGTTTTACTGAAACCTGGCTTAATCCACAAATTCATGGGGACAACACCATATACATCCCAGGAATTCAGACATTTAGATCAGACAGAATTGAAGAAACATCAGGTAAAACAAAGGGAGGATAATGTTTATATATCAGCAACAGCTGGTCTCAGGATATAACTATAATATATAAGTTCTGTGATGAAAACTTAGAGCCTTTACACATCAACTGCAAGCCATTTTACTCTCCACATGAGCTCTCCTCATTTCTCCTAATAGCTGTGTATGTTCCTCCACAAGCATGTGTAAACAAGGAATTACGAACTCTTGCTGATCAAATTATGGAGGCTGAAGCCAAACACCCAGGTTCCCTTCCCATCATTTTAGGAGATTTCAATCAAGCATATTTAAGGAAAGAGCTGCCAAAATATTTCCAACATGTAAATTGTCCCACCAGAGGCAAAAATACTTTAGACCACTGCTACACAACAGTAAAAGATGCTTATAGATCTTTACCACAAGCAGCTGTGGGACACTCTGACCACTGCATGATTCACCTTGTACCTGCCTACAGACAAAGACTTAAAACCATGAAACCAACAATTAAATCAGTGAAGACTTAGTCGGATGAGGCAAAGATGAAACTCTAGGCACTGATTGGAATGTTTTTGAAGATGCCTCTGCAGATCTAGATGAGCTCACAGATACGTAACATATGTCAGCTTCTGCGAAGACTTATGTGTACCAACAAGGAACCTGAAAATATATAGTAACAATAAACCTTGGTTCACCGCTAAACTTAAGCAGCTACATCATTCCAAAGAGGAAGCCTACAGAAAAGGTGACAGAATGTTATACAACCAGGCCAGAAACATATTAACAAGAGACATCAGAGCAGCAAAAAGAAGCTCTGAAAAGTGAAGGAATCAGTTCTCAAAAAGTGAACCAGCAAACATGTGGAAAACTCTTAAAAACATCACTGGCTTCAGCAAACCACCTTCCCAGGCAGAAGGAAATCAACAACTAGCAGATGACCTGTATGTGTTTTACTGCAGGTTTGAAAAGAAACTACAGCCACTATCTCCACAACCCACATCTCAAACACACCAACAACAGCCAAGCCTCCTACAACTGGCCCCAATCCATTGGGCTCACAACCTCTGATGAACACAGAAAAAGAAGTGCAAGATCTATTACACAGACTAAAGCCAGGAAAAGCACCAGGGCCAGACAAGATAACTCCTTCTTGCTTAAAAGTCTGTGCTGACCAATTGGTCCCCATCTTCACCCGAATCTTCAATAGATCACTAGAGATGTGCTATGTTCCTTCCTGCTTCAAACATTCTATCATCATCCCAGTGCCAAAGAAGCCCTCCATCAAGGAACTGAATGTCTACAGACCAGTTGCTCTAACATCTGTAGTTATGAAAATCTTTGAAAGGCTTGTGCTGTCCCACTTGAAAACCATCACGGATCCACTGTTAGATCCCATGCAGTTTGCATACCGAGCAAATAGATCAACAGATGATGCTGTTAACATGGCTCTGCATTACATCCTATAACACCTTGAATCTCCCAATACCTAGGCAAGGGTCCTCTTTGTAGACTTCAGTTCAGCATTCAATACCATCATTCCAGACACCATTCTAAGTAAATTAAACCAACTAGCGGTACCTGAACACACTTGTAAGTGGATCATAAGCTTCCTAACAGACAGGAAGCAGCAGGTGAAGCTAGGTGGAATCACATCCAATACCTGTACAATCAGCACAGAGGCCCCCCAAGGCTGTGTGCTATCTCCACTTCTCTTCTCCCTATATACCAATGACTGCATCTCAAACGATCCATCTGTTAAAATACTGAAGTTTGCTGATGACACAACAGTGATTGGTCTCATTTGAGACAACAATGAATCTGCATACAGACAGAAGGTTATACAACTTGCCTCGTAGTGTAACCGGAACAATTTGGAACTGAACACACTCAAAACCGTGGAAATGGTGGTAGACTTTAGAAGAAACTCTCCCATACTACCACCTCTTACAATACTAGACAACACAGTATCAACAGTAGAGACCTTCAAATTTCTAGGTTCTACTATATCACATGACCTAAAATGGACTCCTAACATCAAAAACATCATCAAAAAAGCACAAGGAATGTTCTTTCTGTGCCAACTCAGAAAGCTCAAACTGCCCAAGGAGCTGCTGATACAGTTCTGCAGAGGAATGATTGAGTCTGTCATCTGCACCTCTATAACTGTCTGGTTTGGTTCTGCAACCCAACAGGAAAGATACAGACTTCAGAGGATTGCAGAAAAAAAACAATTACTACCCACCTGCCTTCAATCGAGGAACTGTATATTGCATAAGTCAAAAAGAGGCTGTGAAAATATTTACAGACCCCTCACATCCCAGACATAAACTGTTTCAATTCCTTCCCTCAAAACGATGCTATAGAGCATTGCACACCAGAACAATTAGACACAAGGACAGTTTTTTCCTGAAAGCCATCACTCTGCTAAACAAATAATTCCCTCAACACTGTTCAACTATTTACAAAGTGTACACTACTATTACTGTTAATCTTCTCATCACTCCTTATCACCCATCCCCTCCCACTTGTGATTGTAGGATTATAACTTTGTTGCTTGTATCCGTATGATTTATATTGACTTTTTCCTAGTATGATTTGATTGTTGATTGCACTCTATGACTATCATTAAGTGTTGTACGTTATGATTCTTGATTCTTAACAAATGTACCTTTTCTTTATGTATACTGAGAGTATTTACACCAAGACAATTTCCTTGTGTGTCCAATCACACTTGGCCAATAAAGTATTCTATTCTATTCATGCTGATGTAGAAAGTGTCTGCATCTTTAAATAAACCACACATTGTTGTACAAACTTCCATAATTGGGATTAAAGTGCCAGTTTTCAAAAGATTAGACTATTTGGCACAGTGCTTACCCAGACAAACCTTAGTAAGTTAGTACTTCAAAAGTAAGTGTTATCTCTTTTTTTCCTCATATATTTTCTGACAAAAATGGTCATAGTAAGAAATGGCAGGATACTTGTGTTGGAAGAAATATACATCTGATTCAGTTCCAAGCCATGAGAAAGGCACTGGAGACAAAATGGAGGCTGGAGGCTGTTTGCAAAAGAAGGTCTATATATTGATGAACAAAGCCATATGTTTGTAGTTCTGGTGCAGCTGACCACATGGAGTTGAGAGAGAGGGTTATTTATATCTTCTCTTGGGCTTTGTATTTGATCTTCTTGTTCCTGTGCAAGAAAATGCATTCTATTAACTGTTGTCAGACTCCCATGGGGCAATGTACAAATCCACAAGTTTGTCTGAGCTAAGTTTGGTTGAAGTTTGAACTGCTGGGAGTAGTACAACTGAGAGAAATGAAGGGGCTTTGGGCAATTCCTATCATGGTTGAGGGCTAATCCTACCTTTGTTGGATCTTGGGTGAGGGTATTTGCTTATGAATAGAGCAGAGGTGGTATTCAGCAGCTTCTGACCGGTTCTGGAGAACCAGTAGTGGAAATTTTGAGTAGTTTTGGAGAACCAGCAAATACCACCTCTGACTGGAGATTTTACAGTATCCTTCCCCTGCCATGCCCACCAAGCCATGCCCATAGAACCGGTAGTAAAAAAAAATTGAATCCCACCACTGGAATAGAGCTAGTTATCTCTTTATCTCTTAAGTGCTGACATCTGCTGAGTGCTATTAAGAAAGGTGGGGGCTGCTTTCCAAGAGCATGTTTCTCCATTTCTCATCCAGGGAAATATAATATTCTGCCTTTTTAATATTTCTCAAAATATTTCATTCTTCTAGGAGAGGGGTGGGTGCTAACTTTCTATACAGAGCAGATTTAAACTTCCTTGATGTCACAAATATCACCAATGTATTAAACCTTGGATCCTTGAAAATGTTAATTATTCTCCTGTCCATGAAAGGCATCTAGACTTTTAAAAAATTGCCTGCCTGCCTGTCTGTCCTGTCTGTCTGTCTATCATCTCTATCAATTATCATCTATCTCTCTAGTCTAGTCTATCTACTTTCAAGATACTCAATATTGCTGTTTTTTTTCCAGAACATTATTGAAATAATATGCATGTTCATTTTGAAAAATCAACCACTGATTTTCTCACTTATATACTTATTTAATATACATGCTATGAGTTGTTCACAAACAATAAAATATTTATTGATTAAATTTATGCTCCAGTATTTTGCTTATATAGGCACCACAAAGATAAAATATTTTTATTTTAGTAAAATATTTAAAAGAAAAGGTTAGGTAAACAATAGCAACATAACAATTTTTTAATCACAAAAATGATAAAACCAGTTTATCATGAGAAATGCACCACAAATTATACTTTAAGAGCCTAGAACTTCTGGTCTGAAGGATAGAAGCAATTTTTATGTATTCTATAAATTGATGAAAAATACTTGCCCTTTCGAGTAAATCTTCAATGGAGAAAAAAAAAAACCAATTTGATTCATGTAGCCTGTCCTAAGTTACTGTATTCTTTTCCACCCTCTTCTAATTTTTAATTAAACTTCACAGAGACGATACTGAGCAATTGCCTCTCTTCAATAGCAATTAGTTATTGACTGTTCATCAAAATGGCTGTGTGGGATCACTATATCTAGAAATATATTGGTTTGAAAGCTCAAAAGTGCTTGGCCCTGTGAGAGCATAATGCAGAATTAGAGGGATCCCACATTAAAAGAAGACTAAATGTTTTGAGATTAATTGGGATCACAATATCCTTAGAACTATATGGAAATAGGCTGAAAAGTCTGCCTCTAGATTTCCTAGCTGAGTTGTCATACAATTATGACATGTTATGAAATATTTTTTTTGCCCTTATATAACATACTCCATGCCTGAACACAATATAAGTTTTCTTGTGGGGTGGGAGAGTATACTCCATTTTTATCTGTACATAATGCCCATGAACTTAACTTTCTGTCCGATAAAACTAATTGTTTGATGTTAATTGTAGATAAAACAACAAATAAATAACACTGTATCTTAAGGTAACTTTTACTGTTTGCTGTAGTGTCTAGCAATACATTAAATTTTTTAGTGAATAATGAGTTGTCTTAATGAATTTTAATGAATGAGAATTTAACAAGCAAAGCCTCATATTGCTTTTAAAATGGAAGGTTAAGGCTTCTAAAGTCATCGAAGAGTGACTGATACTATCAGCATTACAAACATGTCCACATTTAGTAGTGATGTAAACCAAGTATAGAGAGCAATTAGCAAGGCAATCAGCAAGGGTAATGAATAACATATGACACCTCAGGTAAATGACTCAGAGAAAGGAAGAAAAGTTTAAATATATAATTGGAGGACACTGCATATTAGGCTACTAAAAGAGCAATTGAGAGTAATAAAATAGCACAGATAAGGGTAAGGGACTGCTAATAGTGTTTCATAATGGCTTTTGGGAGAATTGCATTAAAATGCCAAGCTGATTGCAGTGCCCTAGCCAGACAGACAGACAGACATAGACACACTTTGAATCTGTCTTGAAGGCTCCTGGAAACCACACAAATAAGTCCCTGCAATTTTCTTGGCAACATTTGTTGGAAATAATTTGCTGTTGCCTTCTTCCTAGGGTTGAGAGAGGGTGATTGGTCCAAAGTCATCCAGCTGGCTTCAAGCCTAAAGCAGGACTAGGGCTCATTTATCATGTTAAGAACCATCTTATATTAATTCACCGTTGCATGACTTTTAAGAATTGAGTGAAAGGAAATACTCAGAAATAAGGCCCTACCTTTTCTTCCTTGGAAGGACTTTCAGGGGAATCCTTGGTGCTATCTGAGCTTAGTTGTTTGCTTACAGACAATTCATAATTCATTACCGAACCAAACAACATAATCAATGCAAGTAAGTGTGGGGTTCATTCACTATTTAAAACCGTAGCTTGCCCTGCCAGTTTTGATGAGTGTATGGGTTTTCTCCTTTGTTGTTCGTTCATTAGGGTATTATTTTCTGCTTAATTGATTGTCTAGTGTTAATCTGTGTTTACGTGTTGGTTGCTAGAAAGGTGTGTTCTGGATTTTTAGTTTCCTTTTAGTTTTAGCTTTTTTATTATTTATTTTGAATGGTGTGTAAATGTAGTTTTATTTCTTTGTGTCTACTAATGGCCCGTTTATCTGAATGCCAAGTTTCCAAGAATTCCCTAGCATTTTTGGATTTACCTTGGTCCAGGATGCTCACAGTTTCTCAGTCTGTTTATGTGTTGTGAAATTTTGGAGTTTTCTTCATATTTTTGTATTGCTAATTGATTTTTATGGATGGACTGTTTTAGTTTTAGCCTGCCTGTCCTACAGAGTGGCTGTTGCAGTTCTTATAGTCCCTAGAATTTTTATGTTATAGAAATTATTTGCCATGTCTGAACTGAAAGTAATATGAAATAACTTGGTCTTACAAAACCAAACATATATCAGTCATTCTGATGAAATAAAAGGTTTTTCACGGTTGCCTTTTAGTGAGTATATCTCACTACTTTTATCACTACTTATTTAAAAAGATAAGAAAAATCTTAGTTGGATTATTTTTAGTTGAATTACAAAGAAGGGAAGCAGTCAACTCTGTAGAAAAGAGGCAATGGAAGTTTAAACAAACAACTGCCCCTAAAGAAGAAAATGACAATTATAATCCAGATTTCCCGTTAAACTTGGTTAAAATCACATATAAATAAAAAAAGCAAAAACACTAAAATATGTGCAGTCTGGACATCCTAATTTTGAAAGTGTAATGACTGTTAAGAGATTAAGCTGTTTTTATATACTGAATTTAATTTTAGTTTAGTTAGATATTATATAATATTTTTTCTAACTAATCAAAATGCTTTATGCATTGTAGGCTATTTGTTCTGTAAACAGAAAACTGAGTACCTTTCGCAACCTGCTGTATGGAGAAGTATAGCCATGTATATTTCAGAACTGATGCTTTTACTTTATTTTTGGAAACAATGGCTATGGAGACAAATCAGAACAAACAAATTATTTTCCTTAATTAGAATTTGAGAACAGACCTCAAACCAACTGACAGCAGAAAATTAGATTTGCTAAATCCACATCCTTTAATTTTAGCCTGGTTTTCCTCTGATCAGATTATTAAATATATCATGCCAAATAAACATTCTATTCCTTCTATCTTAAATATTAACATGACAAATTTCCCCAGTAAAAGTTTGTTGTTCATTTTTCTCCTATTTGGATGGACATTTTTCTAGGAAGAAAGATCTAATACTGTAAATTGCCATTTGTAATTTGATACAACACTGGCCCACATTTTCTTTTCCAACATGAAATGGGTCTATGGTTAGGATAATATATACACAACTAGCCCATAAACTTGGGCAGATATTTAATTGGCTGCATGCTTTAATGTAAGATTTGATAAATCTCTCTGATGGAGAAACATCTTTCACCTTTTTGTGTGCAAGAGAGCCCTGAGAGAAGGCTGCAAAACAGGTTGTCATATTAGCATTGTGCAACACGCACAGAAGGTTTGCAAGGGACACAGGTAAGAGATAGTATCAAAGCTTAAAGATAAAACATGTGTTTTGTTAAGGCAAATCACATCACCTCTGCTTTGATGAACAGAATCATCTCCATTGCAATCCCAAGCTCTTCATGGGGGGCAAAGCAGAGGTCTTGCACCTATTTGCACCTAACCAAGGCTCAAACATGATTGGGCATCATCATTTTCCTGAAAAAATCCCATGGTATTGCCTTTCCCTGATTGTCATCTGATGAATGAAATATACCACAAGCTTAGATCTTACTTAGTTGTACTGATGTTTCTGTTCTGTTCTAACACTAAGGTCAGTCTCAAAATGTATGGACGTATTAGGCTTGTCAAGTTCTAACTTGGAGGCAAGTCAGATGAATGTAATGTCTTGAAATAGATGTAAACTGAGGGAAGGCGGGGTGGGGTTTGGCTATAGCACAGCTGTCAACCTTGATTGCATCACATGATGTATCGTGACATATCACAAGGTTTTTGCCTTTGCAGAGTCGGGGTGGGCATGGCCTGCACATGACACATCTGGCCTGTAGGCCACCAGTTCAACACCCCTTGGCTAGAGGTAGACAGAATTTAACTCAATTATACAAAAAGTTTCTTAGCTGTCTTGCATGCACCTACTAGAGCTACAGTACTGGTGACCCTGCAGTTATGAAATGTGGATTGCTGCTTAAGACAGAGTAGAAGCTTCTCTTTGAAGACAGAGCATAATATGACAGTATGCATTTCCCCCTGTATAATAAACAGAGTTCACTCCATTAGAATGAAGAAAAAAAGGAAAAATAGGATTCCTCTCTATAAGAGTTATTGATATTGCAGATCACCTATTCAATAACTGGCCTGCACAGAGATTAGTGATTTGTGCTTATTTGTCTGTGTATCTCCTTTGAAATATTATATAGCTCTAAATATATCAGAATTCATCTAGAACTAATATGATCTTTCTCTTTCTTCCTCCACACATTTTTGAAACCAAGATGTATGTGACACCGAATGCTGCATGTTAGAGTATGTTCATCATTGCACCATTATAAAATAATCTTAACTGTTTAATCTGAAAAAGTCCAGTGCTCATCCGCTAATATTTAATAGGACTAAATTAATTTATTGACAGCAATAGAAAGCAAATTAAGCATATAAATTAATTGGGTACATGGATCACCTTGATATGATTCATCAATTTGATTGGGAAAAGGGAAGGTTTGTGCATACTGAATCATTAAATCAATATAAGAGTGTCCTATTTTATAGAAAGGGTGATTCAGTTGAGTTGACTTTGAATTCAGTCTTCAAATTATCTACATAGCACATTAAACAGATATATGCAGTTCCCCAAAGAAGACTTCCAAAAGGGGGGAAAAAGCTTGTTCAAATATAACGAGTCAGTTAAGGTCTTTAGACCATTTAATAACATTACATAAATATAGCATTACACTTAATAACATTACCTGAATATATATTTAGGGCTATGTAATTTCATTTGTATAAATGAGTGAACTCCTTAATAATGGCAGAGTAATCCAACTTTTTGGTATATCAATTTTAAAAGTCCAATAATAACATTACATAGAAATTGCAAATTTTAGTATGATTTGATTTTCATTGACATAACCACATTTTTAAATAATACAGTATCAGACAAGTGGACATTGTGTTCTTTCAGAAGTACAAGGTTTTGTTAGCATAATTCTATTGTGTCTGTTTCTTTCTCTCAAGAAAAAGAAGTAGATGTCCCTTTTCTCTTTTTGTATCCATTTTCTCTTGCTGATTTTTTCTTTAATGTTATTTTATTCTTTGAGTATTCTCTGCATTCCTGGAGTATTGAATCTTTCTTCTCTTATATTGTATAATATAATATGATAATCCATACTTTGTTTTAATGCATCTTAGTAGAGATGCCCAGAAGTAGGGCTACATGAGCATTATGCTTAGTATCTATTTGATGTAGGATCTTTGTGGGTTTTTTTTTTTTTTGCAATTAACATAGTACCAAGATCACTGAATAAATTCATACAATTTCTATGAGGAAATAATGACAGCTTTCAATGGTTTTCTATGTGTTTTTTTTCTTTACATAAGAGAACCACTAATTCTGTCCAGACTGATATTAGAAGTCAGGATTTTGGTTTGGGAGTTACAGCAAAATAATTTTCCCCTGAACCTTCCAGAGATTAGATGAAGGAAAGGGAACAAAAATGCAAATATTCAGTAAGATGAAATACAGTTCAGGCAGATATGGCTTGCCAGATATTATGTTGAACATGTACATAGTAAATCTTCAAAGTTTTTGTATACTAGGCAGCCTTGGATAACCATTTTTTCATGTTAACTAATTAATAGTGAGCAGGTTTTCTGTATCTTGCATGTCCATACACCTTCTGGAAAACAAAAGAGAGAACACCCTGGAAAGGTTAAAATGTTGCAACAAAATTAATGATACTAATTTGAAGTCTTGCTGTTCTTTAATTATTAATAGCATTAGATTGCTGACCTTCCAAGATCAGTCATTTGTAAATACATCCAGTCTCTCTGGGCTGAATGGTGCTAGAAGTATTTTCTAATTTAATTAATGAGGAAGGAGAAAAAAGAGATTGTCCTTAGTCAATTCCATTTCCATTTTAACTGCAATTCTCTACTGCAATAATTGCCCTTCTTTTATCGCAGTATTTGTTTGTGTATGTTTTGGGGCAGAGATTGAAAATAGAAAAGGGAATAGCAGACCAGAGATATCGAAAGAGAGAATTGAATCTTTAGTACCACAGAAATAAATTGGCATGTTTTCCCTATGCAATGGGCCAAAATACTGGTTTCAGGCTTCAAGATTTCCAGCAGCAATTTCTGCAGCAAAATTGCACTGATGAATATTGCCACTATTTAATCATTGTAAATTCTAAAGTTGTTCTAGTGTTGTCATTAGTTTGCTTTTTAAAATTCAGGTCGTCCTTGAATTATGTCTGCAATTGGAACAGAATTTCCATTATTAAGCAACGCAATCATAAAGTGTGACATCACATGACTACATTGCTTAGTGATGGCAATCCCTGCAGTCCCCATTGCCATTTCTAAGCACAAATCATGGATTGCAAAACAGTACATCCTTAGAACATCTTCCCTGCTTCCTATAGCCAGACAGAGGGAAAGCTGGCAAGAAGTTACAACTTTCAGGTGGCTCACAAATAGGCTGGCAGGCAAGTAAATGGCTGATGTCAGATAGGAGAGGGAGTGAGGGAGTGAGCATGTGGCCAGTGGACACAGCATGAATACAATGGGAGTTGGGGTAGCTGCTGCCAAATAGGGGAAGGTGAATGAGGTGGAATGGCCAGGGAATGGGCATAATGACAATGAATCTCCAGGAGGATGTGCAAGGGTGCCCAGAGGTGTCTGACAAGTGTGGTGCAAGTGCAGCAAAAGTCAGGGAATGTGCATGAGGATATGCAGGGATGGGAGAGGTACAGTGGAAGCACAATGGAGCTTGAGATGCTGACTGCAAGATGGTGAGGATACATGAGGGTGCATGAATTGCTAAGACAGATACACAAGGGTCTGTGATGGCCATTGAGGTGCAATTTAAATGCAGAGGGACTGGGGGGATACATGGGTGATTAAGACATATCAAAGCAACTTATGATTTTCCCTGCTGGCTTCCCCACTGACTTTGCTTATGGGATGCTGGCAGGAATGGTGGCAAATTGTAAATGTAAGTCCAAGCTGGTTGCTAAGTTTTCAGATCACAAACACGTAACTGCAGAAATGCTGAGAACTTCAATAATCAGTCATAACTGCCACTCATTCAGGACTGTTGTAACTTTTAAATGTCACTGAATGGTTGTTCACCAAAGAGTACCTGTTTTAATTTTGTAAGTACTTCTTCCTTAAAGACCATTCATTCAGCAACCATTCAGAGTTATGATGGTGCTGAATATATGTACTTATGGATCATCCTTGACTACATAGTCATGTGATCATCCTTGATAACATAGTCATGTGATCAAATTTTGACAACTTGACAACACCTCTGCCCTTTTGGTTACACTTCATTCCTCTATCTATCCCTGCTGCTCCCTCCCACCCCAAGCTAACTTTCATCATCTTGTTCCTCTCATTGTTAAGGAGGCACACCCAATCAAGGCACTCAGCTGTCTTTTGCAAGTGGTGCAGTGGTTAGAATGCAAGCTAACTCTGTCCATATACCTGAAGTTCGATCCTGACCAGCTCAAGGATGACTTAGCTTTCCACCCTTCCAAAGTTGGTAAAATGAGGACGCAGATTGTTGGGGGCAATATACTGACACTGTAAACTGCTCAGAGAGTGGTATAAAGCACTATGGAGCAGTATATAAGTCTAAGTGTTATAGCTATTATTATGGATCCTCTATAAGGAAAAATGCAAAAATCAATCAATGAAGTACTGATTTTGTTATTTTTATGTCTTTATCAGAAATTAATCACTTCTAAAATGTTGGAAATCTTAGATCCAATCATTTTTACACTAATAACAAATTATTTTGTTGTTACCAGGTAATACAGGAATGACTGTATTTATAACAAATTGATCAAGCTGCTATGTACAGCATGACAGAGAAAGAGAAATTAGACTAATTAAGGGGCATGCATGAGGTGATGGTAAAAAAAAAAATGGTGGCCATGCATGACCATGTATGGAGTTCAATTGCAAGATCATTATCATGGCTTTTTTGCTTATCAGCTCATAGATAACCCCAGATTGATTGGCTAAAAAAAATTAAATAATTAAAATGTAAATGCTACTTATGGTTTTTCTCTGACTAATGCTATGCTCTATTTTCTCATCCATTTTCATCATCATCATCATAAAAAAACAATTGAAGAATGAATTTTGATGGAAAGTTTTGTTTTACAGAACTGGGATGTCAAGGAGTTTTCTGATACTGATACTTTTGTTTCTGCTTCACTGTCAGCAGCTAATACTGAAGACTCCATGATATTGTTATTGATGAGCTTTTTTATGTTTGCCTTGAAACTGCTTCAGATTGTCCCCAAGTTGAAGGGCGATGATGCCTAAAATAGGAACAGAGCAGCTTCTGTTAAAATCTCTAGATCTAATCAATAAACTTTTACTGCTTACTTTTGTACTGTACAGAATCATGAGTTTCAAATAGACATGAGGTTCTCCATCTTGCTGAATTCTTGGTAGAAGTTGGCAGCTAAACAGATGATACTGTGCGTTACTTTTTTCATTTTAAAGACATTGGAGTGGCACAACCATTATTTAAAAAATATTTCTTGAAGTACTGATAAGCCTGTGTTGAATTCCCCTGCTCTTTTTTTGGTGAATTTTCTTTTCAACTTCCACCCCCAACCCCCATATAATTTCTCTTCTTATGGGGGTTGGGGGTGGAAGTTGAAAAGTTGAAAAGAAAATTCACCAAAAAAGAGGGGGGGATACAACAAAGGTTTATCAGTACTTCGAGAAATATTTTTTTAAATAATGGTTGTGCCACTCCAATGTCTTTAGAATGAAAAAAGTAATGCACGGTATGATCTGTTTAGCTGCCAACTTCTACCAAGAATTCAGCAAGATGGAGAACCTCATGTCTATTTGAAAGTCATTATTATTTACAGTACAAAAGTAAGCAGTAAAAATATGTAAAACTATGTACAGATTTACTTAACCTGTGAATTCCCTAATGTGCCCTGTGGGGAATGTAGAAGAAGTTGGAAACTCATCAATACACTCCCTTAACTTCCAAATAAAAATAAAAATTGAACAGCATCATGAATGTGTTTTCCTTGAAATAATGCAGGCTATGCATCCAGATCATAAATACATACAAACCTGCTTATGAGAAAAAAAAATGTGTGTCTTTGAGTCAGAGTTGACCCTTGGGGACCATTTGGACAAATCCATGCAGTTTTCATGGCAAGATTTTTCAGAAGTGATGGGAGGGATGAGGGAGACTGACTGATCTAGTGTCCCTCAGCTGAATTTGTATCTAGGTGGGACTAGAACTCATGGTTTCCTGGTTTCTAGCCAGGTGTCTGAACTACCACATTAAAGTGGCTGTTATCTGTGCTCATATAAGCCTTATAATGGGGGGGACTTCTGGTTTGTTGGCTCATGAGCGGCAGGGATTTGCGGCTGCGCGATCCCTGCCGCGCTAGTCGTTTTGGGGCTCCGACCCAGACGGGTACGGAGCTAGGCTGACCCTGCAGGGGCAGCTGAAGGTAGGGGGATCCGGAGAAGGGTTTGGGGGTTTTGCAGACCCCCTCCCGGCCGGCAGAACCCCCTTTTCCCAGGACGGTGCAGCGGCGGTCCGTAATGGCCGCCACAAAGAAGCTGGCAGCCGGGTAAGAATGCGCAGGAGGAAGTGGAGAAAGTGCTTGAAAGGAGAAAGTTTTTCTTGGCTCCTAGGACTCTAAGACATATTTAACAAAATTCCTGAAAAGTATGACTTTCTGAATGATACCTTCGAGAAGAGGAAAAAGCGGCAGTTTAATGGTGCTGAAAGGATAGCTTACCCTCTTTTTCTATGGAATAAAAAGTGAATATTAAGAAATCTATTTTTTTTTTAGGTGAAAACTGGCTTTAAGCGATGAGTGGGAAAAGAGAGGACTAAAAAAATATTTGTATGCTAAGACTTTGTTGGAGGAGATGCCTTAAGGATTGAAAGACTAAAATATATTGCAATAAAATTTTAAGAAACAGATTTGGACTTTCTTTTTCTCTGATTGATACTACCCTAGGAGGAGAGAGTGGGAACTCTGTCTTGGTTTGGACTGACTGATAACTTTGGGATTGTCTTATTTTTCCTTTGGAATATTCTGACTGTTGTAAGAGAAAAGAAAAGAAAAGATTTATAATGGCTCCTTCTATTGAGGAACTGAGAAAAGATTATGAGCAAGCAAAAAAATGGTAAAGCTGGTTTGAAAGAAGCCTTCCTTTTTTTTAGAAATGGCGCTTATTAACTATCAACAAACATTGCAGCAGATGAAGACAGCAGAAGAAGAAGAAGGAGAGGAAACCATCTTTAATAAATCTCAGAACTCGACCAAGAGGGAAGGAAGAGGGAAGAGAAGAGAAATAAAGGACTTAAGATTTAAAAAAAACATTTAAGAAAGGGAAAAACAAGGTGCAAAATCAATATAAGGATGGTAAACAAAAGGGAAAAGGAATACGACAGAGAAGGGAAGCCAGTAAGGCAGAGGCTAGAAGAAGGGGGTAGAAAGGTTTGTTGGGAGAAGAAAGAAAGGGAAAAGGTGGAGAAAAGCTACAAAGTTTTGAAATTAAATGGGAAAAAGGAATTTTTTTAGGGATAAAGGATAAGTATAATTTCTTCAAAGAGATTTTGCAAGGTACATAAGATGATATGGTAGTATTGTATTAGAAATAGAAAACTTAAATGGCTTAAGAGTTGATAAGAGATTAAAATGTTGAAATGTTAATAATGATTGGTTTTAAAATATAATATGAGGGGAGATTTAGAATATTGAGCTTTAATTAAAGAGTTTAATAAGATGGGATTGATGTTATTATAAAATTTTCATTATAGTATTTGTTTTTAATATTTAGATCTATTGTTTAACTATGTATTTAATTATTTTGGATGTATTATTCAGTTAGAATGTACCAAGCAAAATCGGATTGGGTATTCTAAAGATTAATTTGATTAATTTAGTCGGGAGATAGAAAGGCATCATACTCTGATTAGTGATTTCAGGAGAAATTTCTTTTTTTATATATAAGGAATGAGACAAAGGTACAATAAAGAATGGACAAAAGATACAAATATAATGACTCAAATTAAGATGATTAATTAAGATAGAATTAAAAAGAGTGAAATATGGGGAGAAGTTAATATAGAAGATTTAGAATGGTAAATAAAATAAGTAATGATATGTAAGATGAGTATGAATACAGTTGAAGTCCATGAAGAAAGAAATACCTGGGTCCAAGTTACTTTCAAAAAGATCTTTTTTATGTTTTGTGTGTTGTGTATATATGTTTTTTTGGGGGAGAATTAATGAAACCTTGCAGAAATATAGAATGAGAATAATGGTAACTAAGTCAGAAAGAAATAGATGAAATAATAATAATAAAATGGAATAAGAGTAAAGAGAAAGAAAGAGAAAATGGATAAGAGGTTTTGTATGTTTATATGGAAATGGTTTAAAACAGAATTATAGTTTATCTGACTTGTTAAATTTATAATGGAAAAAGGTTTAAATATGTAATGGATAATGACGACTTGTGTGTTTTGAAAAAAATTAATAAAACTTGTTTAAAAAAAAAGCCTTATAATGGGAAACAAAACAAAACTCCAACAATAATTTCTTTCTGAAATCCTATGAATTTATATTTTACCTTATAAAGCCTCATGAGGAAGAAAACACCTGAAAAGTAAGATAGCTGTTTAAATCATGGAAACAGGGAGTCCAATTCTACCCAAAAACATGATATGACTGTAACCTTTTTTTTTTTGGCTGCCCTATTCCCATCAAACAAATCTTTATGGTTCCTAGGCACCAAAGCTTACCCAGCGCTAGCTGAACACAATGTCCAAAAGATATCATGCCTCTTGTATTCCAGAGGGTATAGAACTGAAGATTTAGGACAAGTTGCGAGATCTCACAAAAAACTGAAAATTTAGGACAAGTTGTGAGATCTCACCAAGAGGAATCCAGCTGCCAAACTGCTTCTTCAAAATACTGTGCTTTCAATTTTCAGTATTTGTTATCATAGGAAACACAAAGTTCTGCAAAAGAGGAATATAAAGCCACAAAGTTCATTGCAAAAGATGAAGAAATGGACATAACCTGAGGACTTCCTGCAAATTATTAAGCTGTTGTTCAGCAATTAGCTACTGTATTATTAAAATATTAACATTATTAACCTCTGTTCAATTGGATTGACAAATCTGAAGATATAATATCTGCAAATGTTACACATCAAAGTTGTTTTACCACAAGCTGGCAAATAATCCATCTTCATATAATTAATTTGCCATGCTTAAATCTGACATGTAAATTAGCTATTGATTCATTTTGCTTATTTTTAAAATTCATTTTAATTTTTTTGAAAGGTTAAGCATCTTATTTATATTTTTGGATAGAGGCAATAAAGTTCTGCCATAGTGAGAGACAACCCATGCTTTACTATGTTACTAAGGCTAAATTTGGGCATATTGAACAAAGAGAAGCAAGCATTAGTTATGACATATCTGACAAAATGATATCCTTCTTTAAAAGAGGTTTTCGCAGAAGAGCGAGAAAAATTCTCCCAAAATCTTTGAAGGGATGCTGGGGTATCTGGCTAATGTGAGCAACATCATCATCATTATCATCATCATCATCATCATCATCAACAACAACAACAAAAACAAAAACAACAAAAACAACAACAACTAACTGGAGTTTGACAATGAAGTTCAACAAGGAACAACATTTTCACCATTTACAAAGGAAGTTGTTTTAAACAAATGAAATAGGATCATTTAGACAAAACTTGTTCTTTGCAAAGCATTACTAATGTCTAAAAATTCCTGGATTGAAGAGTTGAATTGAAGTGAATGCTGTAAATATCAGCACCTAGAATACCCTCCCAGACTCCATTGTCACAGCTTCAATCTCAAACTGTCTACCATGGACCTCACCCCATTCTTAAGAGGTCCTTAAAGGGGCATGCATAGTGCACCAGCATGCCTACCGGCCCTGTCTTACTGTCCCCATTTATCTGTACTTACTGTACTTCCTTTTGTGCTTGTTTATGTTCATACTTATACATATTATGTTGTACATGTTTGACAAACAAACAAAATAAATAAATAAATAAAATAAATGTGTAAGGGAAAGAAGGAATAAAAAGTAAATGTAATGTTGAAAAATATTGAGGCTGTAGGTGTAGATGGTTGAATTGTGCAACAGGATTTTTTTAAAAAAATTCAGAGGTGTATTGTTTTTCAAGGGTGGCCGCTGACACTGAACAAGATAGTGGAGGCTGTTATGCATTTTACTATGTGTATGTATGTTAAATTAGCATCTGGTTTACCTAACCGGTATTTGAACTGACCGGCTGGCCCCGCCCACCCCTCCCAGGAGTCTCCAAGCTGCCCATTTTCGATGCAGTTAAGTTCAGGGTCTGTGCAGAGGCTCGGGGAGAGGGAAAAATGGGCCTTCCGGAAGTCAGAAATTGGCCTGTTTCCTGATTCCTCAGGGCCTACAGAGCCCAGGGAAGGCTGTTTTCACCCCCCCAAGAGACCCGAGGGAAGCCTCTGGACCCTTGGGAAGGCAAAAAATGGCCCTCCCGGAAGTTCTGGTAAACTTGGCCACCATGGCCACGCCCACCCAGCAACTGGGCAGCAAACCGGTTGCTGGGATTTTTGAATCCCACCCCTGCCTATATTTACAAATGTTGCAGCATGCCACAGTCATCTTTCATGTTCTGCATGAATTCCCTCAGCTTCAACTCCATTCATCTACTTGTCTGCCCTCCCATCTCTGACCTTTGGGTAACATGAAGATAACACTGCAGGCTCCTCCCTCCTGTATCCCTAGCAGACAGTCATTGTCTTCCTGTCTTCTGTCCACTGGGCCCAGTCCACCACTGCTCTTCTGGCTATCAAACTCCTGGCATGCCTGCCACACTTCAAAACAAAGTCTTGGTGTGATCCATCTTCTGCTCCTTCTCCTGGCTCTGCTTCTCTAACATCTCTTATGTGAGATGGGAGCTACATAAATATGATAAATAAAAAAATAAAAATATGACTCCCTCCAGCAGGACTCACTGCTGCTTAATTGAAAATAGTTTTCCTTTCAACAATTAAAGTCTCATAAAGATTTAGCCTTCAGCCTTATGAGAGATTATCTACAGGGGCTGTGGCTCATAACTCAGATTAGAACAGAAAACCAACTATATAATCCATATAAATTTAGAAATCACATCAGTTAAAGTATGAGTACTTGTCACTCTATATTGACAAGGCTATATGAAGCCAGGAGGACCACAACTTGCAAATTCTTCTTTGTCTTAGGATATCTAGTTTCCCTTTTTTCCCCCTTCTTTTTTAAAATGCTGCTCTTTTGCTTCCATTATTCCATTTGGTGGCTTTGGGCAGATGATTGACACACAACAAATGATATCCTGATTGATTGGCTCTTCCAATTTCATAAAGACAAGAGTCTGCAGAAGTTGAAGAAGTTGAAAGACGTCTTCAGCAAACATGCTTGTCAAATGGAGATTGGATTTAGAAAAGCTATCCTTCATCACTTGTCCCAGCTTATATTTGAGGTCTTTCGCCTACAAACAATTTTAAAATAACTGCGGTCACAAAGAACAGATTGCTTTATGTCAGATACTAGAGAGGAGGGTGAGTATGTCTGTCTGTCCTGAGAATGAAGAAAATATGGAAAACTTTTAGAGTGGAAACTGATGTTTGCTATGTTTGTATCTCACTCAGAGTAAGGTTCTTTCTTCCCCACACCTCTCTGTCAAATTCAAAGGAACAAGAAATCCTTGTCCTTTAATTTGTTTTCTGGTTGAAATTATATAGCAGGAGAATGATACTGTTTTGGTGTTTTCTCAGATGTCAAGAAGCTACTTTAGAATTTCCATTGTATAAAGACATAATTATAACTTTTTGGATTTTTCCCATGCTGGACAATCAGATCAGCAAAATTCAAGATGAATTGTTCTTGTTTTGGATGTAGAGGTAAGTCAGATAGATAGATAGATAGATAGATAGATAGATAGATAGATAGATAGATAGATAGATAGATAGATAGATAGATAGATAGATAGATAGATAAAATGTATGTATGTATGTATGTATGTATGTATGTATGTATGTATGTATGTATGTATGGTATTCAGCTCTGTTCGGGCATTTTCCCACGTCATTATAGTTGTGCTTTTAAAGTTGTAGCGACGTTTCAGCAGAATCTCATCTGCCATCATTAGGCTTGTGTATTGTGTTCGTCTGTGAGTCAGGCTTTCAAAGCTGTTTCTGTTTTAAATTTGGTGCTAGCCTACTGCTGTGTTAGAATGGTTTTTTCTTCATCCTGATTGGTTGGGAAAATACCCGAACACCACATACCAGTAGAAAACACACACCAACCACTACCTCAATGCCCAATCCCACCACCACCCAGCACAGATAAACTCGGTGGCAAAAACACTAATCACCAGAACCAAACACTTGGTAGACAAGACACACATAAAGACTGAACTATGCACCCTGACTAAAGTACTGACAACTAACGGCTTCCACAAAAGCAAAATCACCGGCTTGATCCACAAAAACACACTGAGACATAACGGAGACCTAGAAGATGAACAGACCTATGGAACAGCTGTCCTGCCCTACATAAGAGGTACTACAGACAAAATCAGTAAGATACTACATAGGCATATATGAAGTCCCCTGTGCATCATGCCCTGCCACATACATTGGACAGACCAATAGAAGAATAAGTACCCGCCTGGATGAACACAAAAATGCAGTAAAAAAGCTGGAACACACTTCCTCACTAGTCCAACACATGAAAGCAACAGGTCATAGCATCGACTTCAATGGCACCAAAACCCTAGCCACTATAGAAAACCACAGCCACAGAATTATCAGAGAAGCCATAGAGATTGAAAAAAGACCTGAAAGCATGAATAGAAGAGATGATTCCACCAGACTGTCAATTATTTGGAAGCCTGCACTCACAAACAAAAAAATCTCCACACCACAAGCCAGGCAAACACCTGGGCACAAACAGATCCCCCCCGATACCTCCAGCTCAAACACACCCCAACCAGGCATCCAGATGAAACCTAGCTTCCTAATAAATGATAGCCATCCATTTACTCAGAGCTAAGCTGCACTAAAAGCCTCCAATACAGGAAACACACTTTTGCCAGCCAATCAAGGCAAAAAAAGCCACAAAACAGACAGAAGACATTAGAAACACCAATCAAGCAGAACACAGCAAATTCCAAGACCAATAAACACAGACCAAGACTCCCAACCAATCAGGATGAAGAAAAAACCATTCTGGCACAGCAGTAGGCTAGCCCCAAATTTAAAACTGAAACGGCTGTGAAAGTCTGACTCACAGACGAACACAATACAGAAGCCTGATGATGGCAGATGAGATTCTGCCGAAATATTGCTACAACTTTAAAAGCACAACTATAATGACGTGGGAAAATACCTGAACAAAGCTGAATACCATACATGTAAGCACCCATGAAAACTTAAGAAAATATACATATACTTATACACCTCAACAGCCTACACCCAAAAATACAATTCACCATGGAAACAGAAGCTAACAATCAACTTCCCTTCCTAGATATCTTAGTATACAAAAAATCCAATGGTTCCCTAGGACAGTGGCCCCCAACCTTTTTTGTGCTGTGGCCCGGTACCGGCATCACAAAATGATCCGCGGCCCGGTACCGGCATCAGCATGCATGACAAGGCAAGGTGAGCCGAGCGACCGGCCAGCCAGCCATCCCCCGCTTCTCCCCGCCACCTTCGACTCCTCCTTTGTACCTTTGTCGATGGGCTTCGGGACGGCTTCAGGACAAATGCTCGGCTCGCCTTGCCTTGGGTGCTGAAAGAATCCTCACGCCTTAGTTTCGTTCGAAGCCCCCCCCTTCGATGAAACTAAGGCGCGAGGATTCCTTCAGGACCCAAACGCTGCTTTCCAACCGGAAAAGCTCACCCGGAAGCACTTTCTCTTCAAACAAGATGGCGGCACCCAGCAAACTGGCGGCCCGGTAGGAAATGGTCCACGGACCGGTACTGGTCCGTGGCCCGGCGATTGGGAACCCCTGACCTAGGACACACCATCTACCAGAAGAAAACACATACAAACCGCTATCTACATGCACTGTCACACCACCACCCAGCACAGATCAATTCCGTAGCTGAGACACTCATCTCCAGAACAAAATGCTTAGCCGACGAACAACACCTAAAAACCGAACTACACACTCTCACTAACGTACTAACAGCCAATGGATTCCAAAGAAAGATTACCCATCTAATCCAAAAAGAAACCCCAACCAAAATCCAAGAGAGAGGACAAGAGAATGGCAAAGCCCTCCTCCCATATATAAAAGGCACTAGAGACAAAATTAGCAAGATCCTCCAAAAACACAACATTAAGACAGCATTCTGCACAAACAGAAAAATATCCACCATCCTAAGAAACCCTAAAGACAGAATCGAGTTAGAAAACCAAGGAGTATACGAAATCCCATGCACCGCCTGCCCCAACAACATACATCGGACAAACCAACAGAAGAATTAGTGCACGCATTGAAGAACACAAGAACTCAATCAAAAAAGAAGAACTGACCTCTTCCCTGGTCCAGCACCTCAAAGCCACAGGACATGAGATTGACTTTAAAAATACCAGAACTATTGCCAAAACTCAACACTTCAACAACAGAATAATCAGAGAAGCCATAGAGATAGAAAAACGCCCACACAGCATGAATAAATGAGATGATACCTCCCGCCTACCAGCCATTTGGCAACCCACCCTCATTAACAAATGAGTACCTAACATGAAGAATGACACCAGACCCACACCCATGAGGGCCACACAAGATGCTACCACCACACTTCCACGTAGAAAGCAGATTCACACCCACACAGATGATGAGACACGACCACGGACCAGAAGCCGTACTGCAGCTGCATCACTACCCACTTCAAACCCCTCTGACCCATACATGAAGCGAACTGACGCCCAACATGAAGATGTGGCACAACCACGAAACGTGAAGCCAAACAACAGGATCACAGCTCACCAACTCAAATCCCCCGACAACTAAGACTAACCTGAACACAGCCAAGCCCCCACCTGAACAGAACACACCCCCAGCCAATCAGAACACAGCCAACCCCCCAACCAATTAGATCACAGCCAGGCCACCAGCCAATGAGAACACCCCCCCCCCACCCAATCAGAACACAGCCAAGCCCCCACCCAATCAAGTCGCACTCCCACTGGCAGTTAAAAGAAAAAACAGCTGCAAGCTCACATTACTCCAAGAAGCACAAAGCCGAAGACACAAGCCTGAAGATGACGAATGAGATTTCATTGAAACGTCGCCAAAATACTTCCAATTTTATGCGGGAGAAAACCCGAATAACCAAAGATCCATATACATACACACACACACACACACACACACAGAGAGAGAGAGAGAGAGAGAGAGAGAGATTTTCCCAGAGTTCCAAATTCAGTCTCACAAAAATTGTTTATTTTGTACATATTTTATAATACAATTTATTATACATTTCAGATATTTCTAAGGTTTACATAATGTAAGATCTGACAACTTACATGTACATGGCACAGTACCAACATGTTTTTCTATTGCTTTCTTCCAGGATTTTCTTGTTTTCTTGTTTTGTTTTCCTAGTCTAGTCTACAGCTCTGGAAGGAACTCATTTAAGTATTAAGCAAGGCTAATTTTATTTAACTTTCTAAATGAGTCAGTGTTAGCTAGGTATTACGATCTGGTGAGGTTTTGTGTAAACTGTCTCAAATGAAGCTCAATTTGTCATACCATTCATATCAGAATATTTACTTTGAATGTTTCTTCTGAACCCTGAGAATGGATAGCACTTAACATTTTCCTGCCATCTTGTATAGTACAAGAAATCAAATAAATGTACCATCCCTGTCTCCTTCTGCTTCTAGCAGTGATGATAATATGATCAGCAAACAACTGAATATCAGAGTGAAGCATACATTGCCTAGTATTCTTGAAATAGGACATGTTTTAATTGGAGTGCTGACCCATTCTCAATCTTTGTGCCCCATCACATATAACCTTTCAATTTATAGCTTTCTGTGGCCTTTTCAGCTCTGAAACACATTACATATGCATTGATCTTTACCTGTATCAAGGACATTCAATGCTCATATAAAATGTCAGGAGTGGGAATTATCTTATTCGGAGAGGAAAGATACAAAACTACCAGTCACAGAATTGTCCTCAAATTTATTTCTCATGAAGCACAGAGAAAGCCTGCAAATCTTTTTTTTCTCCAATTTCATGTATCAACATTCCTAAAATATCTAATTTTGTATGAAAAATATTAAAATGGATGAGACATTCATTCAGAGCAGACTTCTATCTTAGTAATAATCAGGTCATTTCCAGTGGGGAATTGTCTATAGTGACTGTGTTTCACCATTCACCATTCCCTGTTCTGAGACAGTTCATTCAAAGGGCTCACAGCATAATTTTATACATACGTACGTACATACATACATATGTGCATACATACATACATACATACATACATACATACATACATACATACATACATACATACATAAGATTTCCTAATGGGAATCATCCCACTGTGTAACTTGGAGGGCCAAATTATAACCTAAATATGGATATAAAAGTAACAAACCTGTTGTTTGATCTTAGTTTTCACCTATCACATTAGTAAAACTAGTAGCTTTTTATTGGCATAGTATTTTCTGCTTCTTCCCTCCCCCTTTGAGACACTGAGCAATGAGAACTTAAAATGTATTGCAGGTTCTAGAATAGCCATATCCATTCTCAAGCCGCAAAAGGAATAGATTGGTGAAATAATGAAGTATGGGAGTGATGAAGTAATACAGATAATAGAACAATAGTAAAATGATCTTCATACTTTTTCAAGTACACTGAAGCAGGGCATATTCAGAGTTGAGTCTGATTCATCCTCTAGTTCTTTTCATGTCTTATTTTCAGATCTTCTTGTAATCTTAGGTGAATAAGTGCATGTTTTATCATATGAAATTACTATAAATGTGTTCTAAAAAGTTTTCTATGGCATGTTATTTTTTTCAATTTTTCTTATTTTTATTTTGCTGACCATCATGTATTTTCAATTTGGTAGATGTGGGAGATATTAGTTAAATATTAAAGTGGCTTAGAGAAATACTTGGATAGAAAAAGTGCTATCACCAGAACTTCTTCTTATATAAATGTTACTTTATATCATACATGGCTTCTTCCTTAAAAATATGCTGAGTATTTTTAAATATTAAAAAAACTCACACAAAACTCAGATGTTTCAGTCTCCGATGCACTCAGTTTGGGGCCAGCATAAGCTTTTATTTTCTAACATTTGTTCTTGTTGGTGATAGTTGACAAATTCCCTTTTTACAGTTAAGCAAAACATTCTGGTTTATTAGGATCATGTTCTAAATTACTCTATCATTAATGTGTATGAAAAGAACTGACACATTATCAGAGATGCTTATCTGTATGGATGCAAATATTCAAGATTTTTTCAGAGACAAACCTGAATTCATCAAATTCCAGAAATGGATTTTAATAAATTTTAATATCTGAACATACTTTTAGTTTGTCTGAACATACTTTTAGTTTGTTCAGATTGCTTTGTTATTATTTTAGTGATATTTATAACAAACCTTAATACCCCTTGTATAGAAAGTGGCAGTGGTGGGCTACAACGGGTTTAACCAGTTTGGTGTGAGCGCACACCAAAATGGGTGTGATTGTTGGACACATGGATAGAGTCAAGTTTTCTTTCTTTCTTTTTTTTAAGGATAAACCCAAGTGTTTTCTTTAAAGACCAAACCATATCATTATCCCTATTTTGTATTACACTCTTGATTTTATATGTTTCCTGCCTCAAAATAGTGGGAAAATCTGCTGCCAATTTTTAACCACTATATTCAGAGGAATCTCTGTAGTCTGCAAAAAAAAGAAAAAAAAGAGAGAAATTGGATATATTCATCTAGCCCTGGAATCTGTTCCTAGGTTAAAGTGGGTGGATTCATGTTCCTTAAAATTCAAACTCTCCCACAATGCATTTTGTATTAGACCTATATCCTTCTTTACAGTGCTTTATAGCCCTCTCTAAGTGGTTTACAGTGTCAGAATATTCCCCCCAACAATTTGGGTTCCCATTTTACTGACCACAGAAGAATTGAAGACTGAGTTAACCTTGAGCCTGTTGAGATTTGAACTGCCAAATTGCTGTCAGCTGACAGTCAGCAGCAGCAGCCTGCAGTATTGCTCTCTAACCACTGCGCCACAGTGGCTCATATGGGCTGCCAAAAAATCTTAATGACCACTACTTGGCAATTAATAGGTAGAGATTTTTATTTCCAGCGCTGTTACCCTACCATGATCCAGTTTGTTTGTTTTCCAGTAGAAGTCTGGGAATCCTGTTTTGTACACATATCTGCAAAAAGCTTTTTTTTAAATAGTTTTATTGATTTAAAAAAACCAAAATCTTATTTGAGTACAGCATGATTCTGGGTTATCACATTTCCATACAGACACAATTTCATATGCATATTCATCTTATGTACTCAACTTCATATCTTATTACTCTTTTTCCAACTTCTCACTATTTCTCCCTTTACTTCTCTTAATTTTCTCTTCTGGTTATCTCATTTTCTTCTTATTCAATTGTATTTCTTTTACCTAAATTTCTATATCTTTTTATTCATTGTACTTATACTTTCGTCTGTCTTGTTTACAATTTCATATGTTCTCTTCCAACATTCTTAAGAAGCAAAATTCCCCCTATGGTTGCCAATCGAAGTGCAACACAAAAATAATTATTCAAATTCATTCTAATAACTGGTATAAATTTCCTTATAAATATTTCACATTTCTTTTCAATAGTTTATCAATCTTTAGAAACAATTGCAATGTTTCCCTCTCTTCTTTATTATTGCATTAATTATAAATAAACATACCATTACATAACAATACAGTTTTATCTCATAGATTATTTACTTATTTCATTTCTAACTCATTACAGTATTCTACTGTCACAACACTATCTTTTGTACCTTTGCAGAATCCTCACTTTTAACTTAATTTAACCATTGTCTCTGTGTTTTCTAGCTGAGCAAATACCTTTAATCCTAGTGCATTTCCCCTTTTTCTTTATTTCCTGTTTTGTCCCTCATAAGTTCTTTCCCTTTCTATCTTTCTCCCCTTTTTCTCATCCCCTTTTTTATACCCTTCTCTCTCTAATTTTCCCTTCTGTAGTTTTCTTTTCTGTTTTTCCTTGCTGTTTTACTTCTTTTTCAGACTATTTTTCTTTTTGGCTGTTCCCTTTGATCTCAAACTTTTAACTCCTTTCCCCCCTTTTCCCCTTATTACCACACTTTGCATTATTTGATCATTGAAAATGGCTTCTTCTTTGTCCCGCCCTTCTTGCTCTTGAAGCTTTTCCTTTTGCTTTTCATAGTTCGGGGTCTCCATTTCAAAAAAATTCAAATATGAAGCCAAAGGATCTTCCTCCCCTTTCTGCATCTTCTTTCTGTTTTTTAAGACTCATCTTCAGTTCCTCCAGGAGTGATGGCATTTAAACACTTTTGAACAACCACCCAATTGACTTTAAGTAAAAACAGAAAAAGAAAGAAAAAACCAATGCCAAAAACTTTTTTTTAATCACCAAATGATCCCAGACTATTCCTTCTTGTTTCTTTCCTTTACTTTTCCTTTCTGTGGGTTACTGTATCTTTTAATAAGATTTCAGTTACAATGTATCCTCAAGAGCCTTTTCAAAATTTCACTGTTAATCCTCTTTATTTTTCCAGGTGGCACTCCATTTTTCCATTATTCCAAGTCCCACCCATTTGCCTCCACTCTTCTCCTTTTTAGGGCTTTAAAATGACCAAGAAAAAAAATCTTTATTCTCCCTTTGACACTTAGATTTCAGCTTAAGGTTACCTATTAGTGTCAAAATAGATTAATATAAATTTCTTTCCATACCATTTGTAATTGTCAATAAAAGGTTTTTAAAAAGGGTTTTTAACCTCCTTTTCTCTCTCCTTCGCCACTTAAACATCTTCTTTCAGAAGTATCCCTCTAGGTACTTTTAGATTCAGGGTACCTTGCATAGATGTTCTCTGTTGTTTAGCCCGGTCTGTCCTGCTTTCCTCTTTGTCTTCCTCCTGCTTATCCAGTCGGGTTCTGCTTTGAGGAGGCCATTTCTGACCACCGCTGCAACCGCCTTCAGGGAAGGGAGTTTAGACCAGACAAGGAGAAATGCGGCTCCCCTCCACTTGGCTAGCAATCTCCCCCCTCTTCACCACCTCTATGGGGTGGCTTCAGCCCCGAATCCAAAGGATTGGGACGCTAAAGCGGCAAGCACTGAAACTGCGCACCTTCACGGATTTTGGTCTGTCGCTGAAGAGACCCAAACCAGAAGTCCTGCAAAAAGCTTTTCGATAGGTTGAATTTTTGCCTGTCTGAAGTCAGATAGATTCATCCTTCATTCAGGGTTCATTTTTGTTTTTATTTAGTTTTGCCTCTTAGAAGTTCTAATATGTATCTTCTTGTGTAGATGTTCTAACTTAAGTATATATGCTGTGAATTGTATACAAGGGAAATTAAAACAACTTGATTATAACTACAGTACTGTTTTTGGTAAGCATACTCGTACCTCTGAAAGACCTTCAGTGAAAATTTGAAAAATAATTGCCTACAATAGAGAAGGAATCGCTGGCTGATCTTCTGGAATGTGTACTTGTTTCCTTTCTCCCACTCCTGGTAGAAGCCTTTCAATTCTGTATAATTGCTGACTATGTTATGCTGTGGCCTTCACATTGGCACTGTAAGTGTTGTTGAAAAAGTCATAAACACTTCAAAAGAAGGCTCTGAATGTGTCTCTACATCTAATTCAATAAACTTTAGTTTTAAATTACTTAACCTTTCCATGTGGGACTGCATGTATTCCAAAGTTTCTGGGGAGAAATAATCCTTTCCTTTCATTTGTTCCATATTTATTTCTCAAAGTGCTGTCTTTTAGGGATGTCACACCAAGGTTAATGGCATACAAAATTAGGAGGAAAGATGACAATACTATTTATACCTCCATATTTATTATAGGCCAAGAGGCCACAGAAGTAGCTCTGGATTGGTCTTCTCCCTGGAACCTCAGCTTGTTTACAGCAATCAGCGAGTGAAGTTTTTCAGAGCATATTATCATTAGTTAACTTGGGCTGAAGATGTTGTGTTTACTACAGCTTTCCTCTTCAGTGGATGGTATCATCACTTGATATTAGTGATACAGCTTGGGGGCAAAGTATAATCATACTTACATTTGAAAGTCACAGGGTAGTGGAAATACCCTAGGGCCATTATATTAAACTTGTGCATGTATACAGCAGCTGATGAGGCAACAACAGTCACTGTAGGCCATTAGTGTTAGTTTTGCCCAGGGCATGATTTATATTAGTCTTGTACCATTGTACCATTAGAAAAAAACTTTTCCCAAACCCAAAGACGAAATAGTAGCAGGAAAAGAAAAAGTTAAAGTTTCTAATACTATCCACTCTAAATTTCCACGTGAAGCCTAGATGATTGCAGAAGGATGTAGCAATTTTATTTATTTACTTCCATCTAGTGGTGATCCGGATTTTAGCAGTCCTAAATGATTAATCCTTCCCCATCCCATCTAAACTGAAATAAAAATGATCATAACATGTACTATCTACATTAAAAGAGATAAACATTTTTGAACAAAGGAACTTTTTACATCATGCCACCACTATTTCCCCAAATATAATCCCATGACAGGTTTAAGCAATAAACAAACACCAGATCACAATTTTAAACATTGTTAGTGGGATTTGAAACTTCTAAATGATTAATATTACTGAGCAAAGTCTGGTTAATATTACTGAATAGGGCCAAGGATTTAATTTGCTGATTCAGAACAAGTTTTAGATTCCTCTATCTCAACAGAGTATGTATGTTGTCCAGTTTGGTTCTGTTTTATTCTCCCTCCCTTCTTTTTCCCCCCTTTTTCCCTTTTGTTTATATTTCTTCATATATTTGATTGATGTTTCTAGTCTTTTTGTTCATATATTAACAGCAGAAAAAATATTAAGAAAAGGAATACTGGTGGGGTACTGAAGCCTGACCACCTTATTTTATTCATTACAAATTAAGTTTGCAGCAGTAAAATCGGTGACACTAAGCATGGCTAATATTTATAGCTCTGCTAAAGTAATTATATAACAATAAATTAAGTTTATAGCTGAGCAAATAGCTTTTTATTAAAGCTGGAGAGTGTTGGTATCCTTACATGTTAGACAGAATCCTATAAATCAAGACTTAGGAAGGAGAAGCGAAGCTGTTAAAAACCTTGAGGAGCAGGGAGAGGTTTCTAGGGTTGATTTCCCTTGGCCAAACTCAAGTTCTTGTATAATGAGTAGGTGATAGATAATCAGCTGCACAGGCATTCTATTGTTAAAATGCAGATTACCTATTTTTCTTAGAAGTGTATTAAATATATTGGAAAGAGCTCTATTTTGAACAAAACAGACATCCATAGTATCAGTTTCTGAGTTACAGCTTGCTTTCTGCAACACATCAGTTCAAGTGAAAATATATTAGGTTACAGTGCTTGAAATATTCCATACATATTTGCATACCTTTGTGTTGTGTTCAAGGCAGCTAGTACTCACTGCCAAGAAACTTAGCAGTAATTTTGTTCATAATAATAAAAGGGCTCCCCCCCCCCCCAGTGGTAAACTTCTTGACAAAGAATCTTGGATTTTTTGATGATTTGTGATTGGAAGGAGTTTCTAAAGTTTTGTGTTTTGCAAAATGACTATCAACTTGTCACACTATGCCTTTCCTTTTCTGTGAATAGAAAGTATACAAACATCCCATACTATTGTTCTGACCCATTCTTCACAAGTAGTGATAAGACTTTTGCTCATGAGTAAAACAACTCCCTTTTTATAACAGGGCAGTAACATTCTTTTATTCACAGGGATAAACAAAAAATCAAACGTAAATTAATTCCGACAAACCTGGGTTTATCCAAGAAATCTGAATTGCTTGCTGTTTACTAGAAACGAAAGGTTGTCTATAACAACTTGCCACTCTCAAACCCCTCTGTTTCTTTCTCAGCCAGGGAGGGGCCGGTTATCATCTGTATCTGTCTCTCCCTGAGAGCTGGCTTACCGTTTTCCTTTGCTCAACTCTCATTTTCTCTCTGCACATATGCACATCTGGGATGGGCACCATCTCAGCTCAGGCCCCTGTCTCTCCACCCGGGGGAGGACAGAAGGACCAGGCTCTGCCTCTGTCTCTGATTCTGTTTCGTTATCAGAGCTTTCCAAAGGCGCTGAAGCTCATCCAGGATCTTCCTCCATCTCCTCCTCGTCTGACTCTGCAGCTATCTCTGCTGGCAGCCGATGGGCCACAACAGGTATAAGATGGACTGTTCAAACTGGTACCTTCTGACATTTTCCCCACTCAATAGAAAAGTCTTGTCAAGAATCTTGATCATCCCAGTGCATGAAGCCTGGAGATATTTAGACTCTTCAACCAAGCACATGCTTTACAAATGTTGAATTCCTGAAGAACACTAGATTGTGCAAAGTGGTTGATTAATTGCTGAATCTAATGGAGCTGTTTAGTGCTATACTCATCCATGTCCTCTTCCAGGAAACATTATGCCAACTTTCCAGTTCTTTGTTTCTCCCTAACCTAGCTAAAGTTCTAGAAGCTAATTTTAATTTTTAACTTCTGTTTGTTTGCTTTGCAATTTAGCATGATCCAGCCCTTTTGGCTAGGTTATGGTTTAATATATTGTGCAAGCCCAGAATTGGGTCAATTCAATAATCCAGGAAAACATTTTGTGTGAATTCAGCCTAAATAGATTATAATTATCAAGACCTCCTGACTTCATTTGGGTTTTTAACCTTTTCGACTATATTAAGATCAGCACTTATAATTAATGTGCTGTACAACCTGAGGTCTCAAGACCACATGTCTTATGTGAGGCCCCAAAGGTCCTTCCAAAAACCATCTATCAAAAGAGGTAAGTCTGATATTTTTCATAAATATTTCTCATGTGTAAGGATAGTTCATATAATAATTTAGTATTGGTAACTTACGAATGTAAGAAGTTGATGTAGTTGTTAAGTCTTCAGACTAGAGATCAAGATTTGTCAAAATAGCAATAGCACTTAGACTTATATATCACTTCATAGTGCTTTACAGACACTCTAGTGGTTTACAGAGTCAGCATATTACCCCCAACAATCTGGGTCCTCATTTTACCAACCTCAGAAGGATGGAAAGCCTGAGTCAACCTTGAACTGGTTAGGTTCAAACTACTGGCAGTTGGTAGGCTTAGCCTGCAGTACTGCCTTCTAATCACTGTGCCACCATGGCTTTGATGCTCCTTTAAACTCCTCAACAAATACTTAAAGTGTTGGTGAATTATCTCATAAAATAAATTTGAACGTAAGTTAGCATATATGCTTTGATTGTGCTTTTGATTAGCCTGTTGTCAGTTGAATATTCTATTATAGAGAAACAGATTCTTGGAAGGAAGTAAAGATTTAATTACTTAAAGATTTAGGTGTTGTTAAATTATATTCTAGTAATTTGAGATCTTTCTATTTGGGATCTACTACCTTGGTTCATTGTCAAAAGATTATTATTCCCTTGAAAAACATTTGTCTGCCAGATGCCAAAGATTGATTTGATCAAATATACCAATTCTTAACATTTGAATTGGATCTT
The DNA here is from genome assembly GCF_049901735.1 of Notechis scutatus. NCBI lineage: Eukaryota > Metazoa > Chordata > Lepidosauria > Squamata > Elapidae > Notechis > Notechis scutatus. Next base: position 296,286,994 of record NC_142009.1, read on the forward strand.
TTATGATATAAACAAAAAAAAAATAGATAACATGATTCCATGGAACAGGATTCAGTTGTTATTTTATGTAGCAACAATGGCAATACTTCATTTCATTTAGTATTTTTACTTTTCCATTAGTTTATTTTTTGTACTGTTATACAAAAATAAATTGTATTTGTATTGTTATTGTCTTATATTTATATATGCATACTTTGGTTGTTGTTGTTTTTTACAATTTCAGATGTAGAAATTCATCCATACAGTATTTATATAAAAACAGTGGAACTCTTGTAAAATAAAGTACAGTAAAAGAATGTTTTACATAGAAAATAATCTAAGATTTAAATGTCTGTAAGCTTCATTTCAGTGAGTTTGTACCTCACTGGTTTGCAATCTATTAATTCTACTATTGTGTTGCATAGATAGCCCACTTCTGCCCTTTGCAGCAAAATACAGCTGGAGTCAAACATTCTTGCTCAGGGATCATCTTGTAACCAAATCTGTCTCTTTTTCTAATTCATGATAGAGACTTCCCCTAAAGAGAAAGCTTATAGTTGATTAGTGCTTTCAGGGCAAGACATGCATACCAGAAATTTCTCTGGAAATTTTTGGAAAGGGAAAAAAAAAAGGCGGCTCTTGGGCCACCCAGGGAATCATAGTATTTTGTAATCTTTCATTTCAAAATTGGAAGGATTAAGCCTGTCTCAATGTTGATTTTGTGCTTGTGTTTTTTTAATATAAATATATATATAGACCAATAACCTTTGTCTCTCAGAGACCATTCAGAATAGAAACCTGATAATTGCCTATGATTAGCTTTCCAACCACTTTCGAAGATTCCAAGAGTACAGAGATACTTAAGTTAAAAAAAAGAAAGTTTTTACTGCATGTAAATCTTCACCTGTTGACACCTATAAAAATCTTCATCTGTTGGCAAATGAGATTTGTTTACTTGCTAAAAGTACTGTTTGAACAGGATACTCAGTTCTAGAACCCATATATCTGAGTAGGATTTTATAGGTTAGACCAGTGTTTCTGAATATCAACAACTGTAAAATGTGTCAACTTCAACTCCCAGAATTCTGAGTTGAATAACACACAGCAAAGTGGTTGAGGTTAAAAAACAGGAGGTTAGGCTATTTAAAACAAGATTTTCTTTTAGAGGCACAATTTGTAGTACATATTTGTCTTACATGCAGATTTCATCCTACATCCTATCTCCAATTATCCTGTATATTTATCCATTTGCTTTCTCAAGGGATTTATGTTGACTGCCAAATGAGTTTAGGGAATGGGTAGCATAGAAACTAAGCTAACTAACTTCTTAACTAGTTAACCAACTAACTAATTTTTAATCCTCATTGTTCACTATCTTGTTTGCATGTAACATTGTTTTCCAGTAAATTTCCTCACTCTACCTGGTCCTAAATGCATCTTGAATGCCCAAGAAACAGGGACAATATCAATGAAAAGAAAGGTGGTATAAAGATATGCTGGAGGTGATTTGATTTTACACTGGAAGGTGGTATGGGAGACCTTTATGTCATTACTGGCAATACTTCACAAATTTTGTCGTAATGTCAATAAAGTTGTGATCCCCTGTGTTATCTTGTACTGTCCGTGTGGGGAAAGGTATTATTTCACAATGACTGCTTCTCCATGATTGGTGAAGCAGACACTCCCTAGCATTTAGATGAGGTAAGTGCCAATAACTGTGCTACTGCCTTTTCCATGACTACACATGTCCTGAATATAGAACAGCACTGTATCAGCAGAGATCTGGCCTCATGCTGAACCTGTTAAATATACAAAAGAACAAATTACTTCTTGTAATGTGACTTCTTCTATCTTTTGGGTTCAATTTGTTTTTAAATGCCAGTATCATCTAAATACTAGACTTTTGAGATTCTGTGGGTATTTCCTCTTAAGTCGTAATGATCTCTTGGTCTCCCACAGAGTAATCCCTTTTTATGGCTGAAAGCAGAACTCTTTGATCATAATAATTTTGGATCCATTAAGGTAACTGGATTTCCAGTAGATGGAAATAGACTCTCCCCTTTTTTCTTTTTCTTTTTTCTCCTTATTTCTGGCATTTATACAGAATCCTCAATGGACTGAGTTGCTTCACAAAGATAAAAATGCATATTTATGAATAGACTAGCTTCCTACATCTAAATGATCAGACTTGTTTGACAATGGAGTTTCAAATATCCTTTCATTTCATTTATTTCTCATAATATGCAGGTCATTAGTTCAAATAGCTTTTATCTAACCTTACAGGGCATCCCTTTCAGATTCAAATGCTATTTTATTTTATTAGATTGTGTAACGTTCTAGGTTTGATTCCCACAAGTGAAGGGTAGGAGCATAGAATCTTTCAAGTTAGTAATCTTTTCCAAAGTTCATGTGGTAATTATGGAGAACAGCTATATGACCCACAGATAAATCAGGACTGCCACTGACGTCTGCAGGATAAGCCAAAGAAAGAAGCAAAAAAAGAACACAAACATGATGTCCAGTGGTGGGATTCAATTTTTTTTTTTTTACTACTGGCTCTATGGGCAAGGCTTGGTGGGTGTGGAAGGGGAAGGATACTGTAAAATCTCCAGTTAGAAGTGGTATTTGCCAGTTCTCCGAACTACTCAAAATTTCCGCTACCGGTTCTCCAGAATTGGTCAGAAGCTGTTGAATACCACCTCTGATGATGTCACTGTGCAAGTACTGTGCCTTAAATATATAAAGTGGGATACATTACAAATATATAATGGTAATATTTGCCTGATTATGTCATCACACATGACATCATTTTGACATCACTTTGGGTTGCTGCAGATACTGCTGGTGGATAAGTTTTTATTGGTTTTTAAAAACAAACATAAACAAACAAAACATAAAAACATCAAGCCATCTTCCATATGTATACATACAGTGTTCCGGTTGGTTTACAAATTGTTTTGTGCTTCCATTTCGTAGTGTTCAATTACAATTACATTGCATATAATCTCGTATTTTCAATCAAAAATTAAATACCTTAGTATCATTATTAATCATTTGACTATACTTTTATTCATTCCTGTTTTACAAGATAATCATAATTTACTTAGTTTGTTTTATAACAGTTCATATTATCATCCCAAATCTATCCTAAAATCATTTTGTAGATATAATAAGAAAGAAGTACATCTTTATATATATATTATTTTCTAAAAGTCTACATATTTCATTACTGTATTTTATTGTCTAACCATTGATAGAATAGATCCCAAATTTTATAAAATTGTTTATCCTCTTCTTCTCTAATTTCAAATGTCAATCTACTCATTTCAGCACATTCCAATATTTTCTTAATGATTTCCTCCTGTGATGGTGTTTTCTCATTTTTCCAGTTTTTGGCAAATACAATCCTAGCCGCTGTTAATACATTTACAATCAGATATTTTAAGTCTTTACTATATATTTCAGGTAAAATTCCCAATAAAAATATCTCTGGTTTCAAATCTATATGTTTTTTTGTCATTTTTTCCAACCACATGTGGATTTTAGTCCAGTATTTTTTAGCATCCCCACAAGTCCACAAGTCCTCATATGGTAATATGAGCCAGGTGTCTGATGACATTTCCAACATTTTTTGGATTTATTCTTGAACATTCTTGCTATTCTTGTTGGGGGAAAATGCCACCTGTAAAATATCTTATACAAATTTTCTTTATATGCTGTTGACATTGTCATTTTATAATTTTGAGACCACAATTTTTGCCATTTCTCTAAATCAATCCCATATCCAAAATTCTTCCCCCAAGCAATCATAGTTTCTTTAACTTGTTCTTCTTCTAATTTAATTTCTAATAAATATCCATACAATTTTTTAATCACCTTTTCACCAGTAACTGTCAAAATCTTTATCAAGGAAACCTTCCATTTTAGAATCTTTATCATACCTTGAATGTATTTGCACATATGAAAACCAATTCATCTTTATATCTTGTTCCTCTAGTTTTTGTATAGATTTGAGTTCACCCTTTTCTTTCAATATTTCACCATATCTAACTGTTTGTTCCTTTTTGTATATTATAGGATAAGAAAATGCTTCAATAGTCAATAGCCAGACTGGAATTTTCAAATAACATTGTCTTTTAATCTTCTCCCAGTTTAACCACAGATACTCCCGTATATAATGTCTTCTAAAATACCCCTGTGTTTTAGTTCCTTTATACCATAAAAAAGCATGCCACCCCAACAACAAATCATGTCCTTCTAAAGTCAACAATCTAGTATTTCTTAGTGTTATCCATTCCTTAAGCCACATCAGATTTGTAGCTTGATAATACAACTCCCAATTAGGCAAACCAAATCCTCCTCTAATTCTAGCATCTTGCAAAAGTTTTAACTTTATTCTCACTTTCTTACCTTGCCATATATATTTCAACACAATTTTATTTAAATCTTCAAAGTAATATTTTCCAAGCCTAATTGGAATTGTTTGAAACAAATATAAAATTCTGGGTAATATATTCATCTTGATCATTCAAATTCTCCCTATTAGTGACAGTTGTAAATTTTCCCATTTCGCCAGATCTAGCGCTATCTGCTGTTTAAGTTTGATATAATTATTCTCTTTTAGTGTACCGCATCTTGCTGTCAAATATATCCCCAAGTACTTGATCTTATTCGTGACCTGAATTTTCAATAGGTCTGCCAGTTCTTCCTTTTGTCTTAATAGCATATTCTTTGTCAAGATCTTTGTCTTCTCTTTAATTATTTTCAAACCAGCCACCTTTCCATATGTCTCTACCTTTTCTATCAATTTTGGTGCTGTTTCTAGAGGGTCTTCTAAGATGAAAACCAGATCATCTGAAAATGCTTGCAGCTTAAATTCTTCCTTTTCGATTTTCATTCCTTTTATATTCTTTTCATCTCTAATATTTCTGTTTAGCACTTCCAAAGTTAACACAAACAACAAAGGTGATCGTGGGCACCCTTGTCTTGTTCCTTTTCTTATATTGATAGAGTCTGTCAGTTCTCCCTCTAGCATTACCTTTGCTGTTTGCTTATAGTATATAGCTTCTATTGCTTGAATAAAATTTCTAGCAAAACCCATCTGTTCCAACAGTAATAACATGAATCGCCAATTCACATTATCAAATGCCTTCTGTGCATCTAGAAATATCAGAGCAATTTGTTTTTCAGGATGTGCCTCGTAGTATTCCAAGGTGTCCAAGATTACTCTCATATTATCTTTAATTTGTCTCTTTGGCAGAAATCCATTTTGATCAGGATGAATAAAATTATTTAGATATTTTTTTAAGTCTTTCTGCCAATATTGAAGCAAAGATTTTATAATCTGCATTTAGTAGAGAAATAGGTCTATAGTTCTTAATTTGTAATGGATCGGCCTCCTCTTTTGGAATAAGTGTAATATAGGCTTCTGACCATGATTTAAGTATCTTTTTCTTTATATTATACATAACTTCATTCATAACTTCTGGCAATGGAAGATTCAACGATTCTTGTAATGTTTTGTAAAATTCTGCCGGAAGTCCATCTGGCCTTTCCATTATTTTGCTTCTTGAGTGCTTCAGTTAACTCCGTCATCGTTATGTTGCTTTCTAACATTTTTTCAGTCTCTTTAGGTATCTGAGGTAAATTAGCATTCTGTAAATCCTGTTTAACTCTTTCCTCATCAATATTCTCTTGCATATATAGTTTCCCATAGAAGTCTCAAATGATTTCCTTCTTCTCTTTACTACCATAGCAAACTTGGCCTTGGTCATCTGTTAATTGCAATATTTTCCTTGATTCTTTCTCCTTTCTCAATTTGTATGTTAGCCATCTACCCGATTTGTTTGCATCTTCAAAGTAGTTCTGTTTAGCAACTCTAATTTTCTGTGCTAATTCTTCTTTTTCTATTTGATCCATTTATGTTTAACTATATCCATTTTTAGCTTGATGTCTTTTTCTGTGGCATTTTCTGTAGCTCTTTTTCAAGTCTTTTATACTCAAAGCCTTAGAGGCTAATCTTTTCATAGTGTTCCTTTTCCTTGTATAGTCTATTATCAAGCCTCTAACATATGCCTTCATTGTATCCCATACATTCTGAATTGATGTATCTTCTGTTTTGTTTTCTCTAAAGAAAAAAGCCAATTCTTTCTCCATCCACTGTGTGAAGTCTTTTTCCTTTAAAATAGTATTATTTAACATCCATCTAGATCTTCTTTTTTGTCCTTTCCATTTAATTGTCATTGGATTGTGATCTGCCCAAGTACTTGTTTCAATATTTATTTTTTGAATGTTAGATATTAATTCTGTTGACATCCATATCATATCTATTCTGGACCATGATAAGTGTCTATTTGGATAGAAGGTGTATTGTTTAGTTTTAGCATTTCTTTCTCTCCATGTATCTTTTAAGTTTATTTCATCTACTATTTTTAAAAAAAGATTTAGGGAGAGTCTTTCTGTTTTGCTTTATTGTTTTTGCTTTATTGTCCAATTTATTGTCTACAATTCCATTAAAATCTCCCATCATAACTATATTAGCATAGTCCAGTTCAATTAATTTCATATGTAATTTTTTGTAGAATTCTTCTTGTTTGTCATTCGGGGCATAGATTACAATCAGGAGTGTTTTCGTATTATTGTCCATTATTTCCACCATTAGTAGTCTTCTGTCATCATGGGTATAAATCAATTTTGCTGGGATGGTCTCTTTAATAGATAAAACCACTCCTCTTTTCTTACATTGTGTCAAGGAAGTAAATATTTTCCCTAGTTTTGGCTGTATCAACAATTGTTCATATTGTTGTTTAATATGTACTTCTTGTAGACAAATTATATCAAATTTTAATTTCTCCAATTTATGAAAGGTTTTTCTTCCTTTAACGGCTGAGTTAAGTCCATTTATATTAATTGTAATAAGTTTTTTCTCTTCCATGGTTATATTTTGTAGTTAGGTTTAGCAGTTCTCGTAGATCTTAGTTCACGTTGTTCTTTGGCTTCCACCTTTCCACCTACTGCACCTTCTTCTTTTTCAACCGCCATTTGGCAGTCCTCTTGGAATTCAATTAGTGAGATTTCTTTTTCTGCCTCTTCCTCTTTCCCTCCAAAAAATTCTGTATAAAATAATTCCGCTTTCTCAATTGAGTCAATTCTATGTCTCTGTTCTTGCCATGTGAACATTAAACCTTCTGGAATCAGCCATCTATAATTCACCTCTTTTTTGAGTAGAATTTTAGTCAGGAATCGGTATTCTCTTCTCATCTCTATCACTCTTCTGGGCATTTGTTTCAAGACCACAATCTCCTTGTCTTTATATTTCAATGTTTTCTCTTTTGCCACTTGCAATATTTGCGTTTTAATGGCTTTCTTTGTAAATCTAATGTAAACTTCTCTTGGTAAGCTATTTCACATTGCATATCTTGTGAAAACTTGATAAACCTCATCTATTCCATCCATCATCTTCTCTTCAGTTATTTCCAAAGGTTCAGCCAGTATTTCTATCATTATCCCAGCTAAGTTTTGTCCTTTTTCTTCCTCTACGTTTTGGAATCTAAGATAGAATTCTGATCTATCCATCTCCCATCTCAACATACCACTTTTATCTTGTTCAACGTTAATCTATTATCAATATCTCCAATCTTCTTGTCTCTTTGTTTAACTTCTTGTTCAATTTTTTGGAATCTCTCATCATACTTCAACATCATTTGTTGAATGTTCTCCACTTTTTCATCGGTTTTCCCTGTTCTTTGTTCAATGTTCTCTGTTCTTTGTTCAATGTTCTCTGTTCTTTGTTCAATGTTCTCTGTTCTTTGTTCAATGTTGTCTATTCTCTTTTCAGTATTCTCTGATCTTGCTTGAATATTTTGAATTCCTTGCATAATCATCTGCAGAGTCACTTTTTCTTGTTCTTTTTCTTCCTTTAACATTGTCTGTATTGAACGTTGTCTTCCAGATGGTGGAGAGGAAGAAGTAGAAGTTGAAAAACCAGGAACTGTAAGTTTCCTACTCATTTTAAGCAATTCAAAATCTTCAGGTTCTTCTAAACCTTAATCCAGTTGTGAAATAACCAATTGTAGTTCGAAATAAAAATAGTAGAAAAAAGAAGCCAAATAGTAATGATAAAAAAAAGAAGGAAAAAAAAGGGAGGACAAAATTTCTTCAGGTTCTTGTATACCTTAATCCAATCAGTAGTTAGATGAAGAAAAAGGTTTGGAAAAAAAAAAAAGGAAAAATTCTTCAGGTTCTTCAACACCTTAATCCAATTGAGAGGTCTCAAATAGAAAAGAGTGCATAAAAATAAACCAGAAAGGTAGATAAAAAACAAAAATACCAGGAAAGGAGAAAAAAAGGCTATTCCCTTAAAAAAAGGAAACATTAATACTAAAGCTTTCCCTTTAAAATAAAAAGCAAGCGTAGAGATTGGACTTCCAAAGAAAAAAGAAAAACAAAGACAAGCTCCAACAAAGCCAAAAATCCAAATAGCTATTGCAAAAAAATAAAAAATAAAATAAAATAAAATAAAATAAAGCTGGTGAGGAGGGATAACACAACTTAGAAAAAGTAAAAAAGAGCACACTGCACTTTGTTTAATTTTCCAAGGCTCTTATTATAACTCTCTTCTCCAAAAACTTATCACCTTTTCCCTCCCTAGGTTTCAACACCAGACTCCAGCTTTTGATAGAAATCCAGAAGAGCATCTGCAATAATACTCTCCCATGCTCTTCCCTCTATCTTATCAAATAGCAATGTCCTTGAAACAAAGTCTCAGTTCTTTCTTTCTCAGCTTTGTCTGGTCACAGGAGAAATAGAATATTTCCAAGCCTCTAGGTGGTAGTGTTACAAAGTTTGTTTGCTTTCCCTTTCCCCCTCCTTTTCCAAGCAAAATATAATAAGAATTAATTTTAAAAAAAAATATTTTAAAAAAAGAAATAACTAAAATGGAGTCTCTAGCCTAAATGTTACAAAATCAAAAAGGAGAAAAAAATAGATGGAAAAGAAAAAACCAGTCCAGTTTCAAAATATAAGATCATGTATAGAAAATCCAGCAATGAGAAAAAAACATTACTTTGACATTCCTGTTTAAAATCGCCGCTAATCACTTATGTCAAAACTTTTACAGATTCTTTCTTTTACTTAGGGTGTCCTTTCAGGTCTTAGAACAGGCTTGTCCAACCGCGCCCATGGGCCGATATGCGGCCCAGGTCCCCTCGTAATGCGCCCAACGCCCACCCCAACCTTCGTGAAAGATCCAGCGAGAAGGAGAGGCAGGCGTGAGGCGGGCGAGGTGAGCAACAGAAAAGGCGGGCAGCCGCAGCCCAAAAGTCCCGCCCTGCCACCTCCTGCTGTTGCCGCCGCTGCTGCTTCTGCCCCGCCGCCACCGCCACTGCTGCTGCTTCTGCCCCCGCCGCCGCTGCTGCCGCTGCTGCATTTGCAGGAGGAGAGGTAGGCGCGAGGCAAGCAACAGAAAAGGCGGGCAGCCGCAGCCCAAAAGTCCTGCCCCGCCACCTCCTGCTGTTGCTGCCACCGCCACCGCTGCTGCTTCTGCCCCCGCCGCCGCTGCTGCTTCTGCCGCCGCTGCTGCTTCTGCCCCCGCCGCCACCGCTGCTGCTTCTGCCCCCGCCGCCGCCGCCACCGCTGCTGCTTCTGCCCCCGCCGCCGCTGCTGCATTTGCAGGAGGAGAGGTAGGCGCAAGGCTTAGGAAGAAGGAAACTTCCGGTTTGTCAGCTTCATGAGCGGCAGGGATTTGCGGCTGCGCGATCCCTGCCGCGCTAGCCGCTTCTGGGGCTCCGACCCAGACGGGTACAGAGCTAGCTGCCCTGCAGGGGCAGCTGAAGGTAGGGGGATCCGGAGAGGGGTTTGGGGTGTTGCAGACCCCTCCCCGGCCGGTAGAACCCCTTTTCCCAGGACGGTGCAGCGGCGGTCCGTAATGGCCGCCACAAAGAAGCTGGCAGCCGGGTAAGAATGTGCAGGAGGAAGTGGAGAAAGTGCTTGAGAGGAGAAAGTTTTTCTTGGCTCCTAGGACTCTAAGACATATTTAATAAAATTCCTGAAAAGTATGACTTTCTGAATAGTACCTGCCAGAAGAGGAAAAAAGCGGCTGTTTGATGGTGCTGAAAGGATAGCTTTCCTCTTTTCCTATGGAATAAATAACTGGATATTAAGAAACCTATTTTTTTAGGTGAAAATTGGTTTTAAGCGATGAGTGGGAAGAGAGAGGATTAAAAAGAAAATATTTGTATGCTAAGACTTTGTTGGAGGAGATGCCTTAAGGATTTGAAGACTAGAATATATTGCAATAAGATTTTAAACAGATTTGGACTTTCTTTCTCTTTGATTGATATTACCCCAGAAGGAGAAAGTGAGAACTCTGCCTTGGTTTGGACTGACTGATAACTTTGGGACTGCTTTATTTTTTTATTTTTTTTGAATATTCTGGTTGTTGTAAGAAGAAAGAAGGGGAAAAGAAAAGAAAAGATTTATAATGGCTCTTTCTGTTGAGGAACTAAGAAAAGAATATGAACAAGCAAAAAAAATGGTAAAGATGGTGTGGAAGAAGCTTTCCTTTTTTAGAAATGGCGCTACTAACTATCAACAAACATTACAACAGATGAAGACAGCAGAGGAACAAGAAAGAAAGGAAGGAGCCATTTTTAATGAATCTCAGAATTTGATCAAGAAAGAAGGAAGAGAGAAAAGAAGAAAACTAAAGGACTTAAGATCTAAAAACATTTAAGAAAGGGAAAAATAAGGTGCAAAACCAATATGATGATAGTAAACAAAAGGGAAAAGGAATACGACAGAGAAGGGAAGCCAGTAAGGCAGAGGCTAGAAGAAAGGGGGTAGAAAGGTTTGTTGGGAGAAGAAAGAAAGGGAAAAGGTGGAGAAAAGCTACAATGTTTTGAAATTAAATGAAAAAAAGGAATTTTTATGGATAATGGATAAAGTATAATTTTTTAAAAAGATTTTGCAAGGTACATAAGATGAGATGGTAGTATTGTAATGGTTTAAGAGTTGATAAGAGATTAAAATGTTAAAATGTTTAAAAATGATTGGCTTTAAAATATAATAATAGGGGAGGTTTAGAATACTGTTTTAATTAAAGAGTTTAATAAGATTATGGTATTGATGTTATTATAAAATTTTTATTATAGTATTTTTTTTTAATATTTGGATTTATTGTCTAATTATGTACTTAATTATTTTGGATGTACTAGTTAGATAGAATGTACCAAGCAAAATCGGATTGGGTATTGGATATTATTTTAAAGATTAATTTGATTAACTTAGGGGGAGATAGAAAGGCATCATACTCTGATTAATGATTTCAGGAGAAACTTATTTTTTTCTTTCTTATAAGGAATGAGACAAAGGGATGATAAAAATGGACAAAAGATACAAATATAATGATTCAAACTGATTAATTAAGATAGAATTAAGAAGGGTGAAATATGTGGAGAAGTTAATATAGAAGGCTTAGAATGGTAAATAAAATAAGTAATGATATGTAAGATGAGCATGAATATAATTGAAGTCCATGAAGAGAGAGATACCTGGGTCCAAGTTACTTTCCAAAAAGATTTTTTTATGTTTTGTGTGTTGTGTGTATATGTTTTTGGGGGGAGAATTAGTAAAAACTTGTAGAAATATAGAATGAGAATAATGGTAACCAAGCCAGAAAGAAATAGATGAAATAATAATAATGATATTGAATAAGAGTAAAGAGAAGTAAAGAGAAATTGAATAAGAGGTTTTTGTATGTTATATGGAAATGGTTTAAAACAGAATCATAATTTATCTGACTTGTTAAATTTACAATGAAAAAAGGTTTAAACATGTAATGAATAATGATAATTTGTGTGTTTTAAAAATTAATAAAACTTGTTTAAAAAAAAAAAAAAAGTCCCGCCCCGCCACCTCCTGCTGTTGCCGCCGCTGCTGCTTCTGCCCCCGCCGCCACCGCCACTGCTGCTGCTTCTGCCCCCGCCGCCGCTGCTGCCGCTGCTGCATTTGCAGGAGGAGAGGTAGGCGCGAGGCAAGCAACAGAAAAGGCGGGCAGCCGCAGCCCAAAAGTCCTGCCCCACCACCTCCTGCTGTTGCTGCCGCCGCCACCGCTGCTGCTTCTGCCCCGCCGCCGCTGCTGCTTCTGTCGCCGCCGCCGCTGCTGCTTCTGCCCCCGCCGCCGCTGCTGCATTTGCAGGCTGCTGCATTTGCAGGCTGCTGCATTTGCAGGCGGGCGAGCTTTCTTCCCCCCCTGCAAAATTTGGCCGGAAAATTAATAAAAATAAATAATTTGCAGGAGGAGAGGTAGGCGCGAGGTGGGCGAGCTTTCTCCCCCCCACAAAATTTGGCCGGAAAATTATATACTGTATATACTCGAGTATAAGCCTAGTTTTTCAGCCCATTTTTTGTGCTGAAAAAATCCCCTCGGCTTATACTCGAGTCAGATTCCCTCTGAAAAAAAATGATGTGGAGTCGCGGCCTCCGGCGGCAGCGACTCCCAACAGTTTCAGCCGGGAAGGGAAAGGCAAAAAGCGTTTGCCTTTCCCTTCCCGAGGCGGCGGGACTGGGGCCGCCCGGCGGCAGCGACTCCCAACAGCTCCAGCCGGGAAGGGAAAGGCAAAAGCGCTTTGCCTTTCCCTTCCCGAGGCGGCGGGACTGGGGCCGCCGGCGTGTATTGACTCCTGACTCAGGGGGCCTCCGAGGGAGGGGAAGAGAGTGACTCCTGCCTCCGCTGTCATCATCATCTTCTTCTTTGGGTTAGTGAATCAATTAAACCTTTCATGATAGTGAGATCGTTTCCCAAATTAATTATTTTTATTTTTGAAATTTACCAGTAGCTGCTGCATTTCCCACCTCGGCTTATACTCGAGTCAATAAGTTTTCCCAGTTTTTTTGTGTAAAATTAGGTGCCTCGGCTTATATTCGGGTCGACTTATACTCGAGTATATACGGTAATAAAAAATAAATAATTTTTAATAAATAATTAATAATAAACAATAATAATAATTTTATTTTATTTTATGTGTGGCCCAAACTAAATTTTCATCTTCTAATGTGGCCCAGGGAAGGTGAAAGGTTGGACACCCCTGTCTTAGAATAAAGAAAAAGTTCTCACCAAACCGGCACACTCTCTCTTTCTGTTCTCTTTCGTTTCGGAGCTGTCCCAACTTCAGCAGCTTTAATGGCTGCCTCTTTGCCGCTGGCAAGAAGAGCTTCTCCTGGATCTACCAGGGACTTTGCGGTATCCCTGGGATCGACAGGATGCGCTCTTCACTTTCATCGTCTCTTCGGGATGGTTTAGATCCAATAGGACCGTCCAGGAGCAAAGATATCAGCAGCGATCTCAGACCTCCAAGATCGCATGCCATATCGTCGTGACGCCAGCTCCGCCCTCCTGGAGGATACTTTAAGAAGCTCTGAAAACATGCACTTTGTGTTCAAAGCACTTTTATGGAATTGAATTTCAGGTGCTTTACAGCTCTTTATATAAAATTCTGCTTCTTCCCTCCTCCCCCAGAGATATTTTCAGGAAAAAAATGACAACTTTTTATACAAAAAAGTTGGAAAAAACAAATTGAGCAAAATAAATGAATCAGTAAAAATAGTCATTAAAATAGTAACCCTGATAATGTCCAATGTTTCTTTTTCAGTATAGATCACAACAGTTATTTCTCAGGGTATCAAGACGATGTTAAATTGATAAGTAACAGTTGAGATGTACTCAATATTTCATCTCAGACAAGCATTGCATTGCTTGAAGTGAAATAGTTTAAACACATTAAGAAACTAAATAAATAGATTCAATATCTATCTCAGTGAATAGATGTGTTACTTTTTCCCCACGTTGCTAAATTATTCAAAAATCTTTTCTGCTTAGTAAGAAATCTGCAAAACATAATACTCAACCAATATTTCCCCACAGTTTTTATATTCAATAGATATACAAGTAGTCCTTGACTTACGACTCCAATTAAGCCCAAAATTTCTGTTGCTAAGTGAGACATTTGTTGTGAATTTTGCCCCATTTTATGACCTTGCTTCCCACAGTTGTTAAGTGAATGACTGCACTTGTTAAATTAGTAACATGACTGTTAAGTGAATTTGGATTCCCCATTGATTTTGCTTGTCAGAAGGTTGCAAAAGATGATCACATAACCCGAGGACACTGCATTTGTCATAAATAGGAGTCAGTGGCAAAACATCTGAATTTTGATCACATGACCATGAGGATGCTGTAATGGTTGTAAGTGTAAGTGCAAAAAACTGTCACAAGTCACTTTTTTTTCAGTGATGTTTTTACTTCGAATGGTCACTAAATGAACTGTTGTAACTCGAGAACTACCGGTATATATTCTCAAAAATATATTTCATACAGCAGTTGTTTAGTCCAATGCTTTCTACTATTAACATTTTAAAAAATGGAAATGGAAAAAAAAGTGAAAAAAAATAGTCAGACCAAATGTGGTTGTACATATTTTTAAAATGTGTGATGCTCCAAGGAGTCCTGAACTACAATTGTAGTGGCATGTGAGTTTGTCTATGGCATGTCAGTCATCCAGGTCATGGTTGTCCAAAGGTGCTTTTTCAAGGGACAACAGGACATTCTTGTTTTTCTTTGAAGATGTTTCACTTCTCCTCCAAGAAGCTTCTTCAGCTTCTTGAATGAGAACAGTAGAATTTTAGAAGTTTCTTGGACGATGTAATCTGCTGTCATGGGTGGGGTGGGGATGATTTTACTATATTAATTTATTTGATTTTAAGAGTTTTATTGTTTTAAAATTATGTTTTTATATGTTGTAAACCGCCTTGAGTCGCCATGGTGAATAGGCGGCAATACAAATCTAATAAATAAATTTTAAAAAATTAAAAATGAGAAGCAAAACATCTTCAAAGAAACACAAAAAAGTCTAGTTGCTTCTTGAAAAAGCACCTTTGGGATGTATGAGTTTGTGTACATGTGTGTGTGAACTGCTGTGGCTGCTGAAAAGGCAACAGGGTTTTTAATAACATAACATGTAGAAAATTATATTTGCACCATTCTTTGATCTTAAATATCTTTAAGAACATGAACATTGACAAGAATGTTCTTGTAAAATTGCTGTTTACTTCTCAGTTTAGGAAAGTTTCCTAATTAAACATGTTTTTTGTTCACTGGCATAATTTCCAATAATCTGTGGACCTGAACTTCTTGTGTGCATTTTAAAAGACAATTTTTAATCAGTTGAAGACAGTATTTACACTATTTATCATTTTCTCATTCCACAATCAGAGGAAAAATTATACTTGCTCAACATAATTTGGGATTGCATCAAATAATGATTTCCTAAGCACCATTCCTTGCCATCCATTTTAAGTGTTAATCATTCTACAGAGAAGATCCAGAGAGATCATTGTATAGGGAATGCCTAAATGCCTAAATGCTAACACAATGGGATTGTGCTAGTTATTTTTCAGTAGAACCACAAAGCTTTCTAATCTGCAGTATTAAGGAAACAGACTTAATTTTGACTGCAAAGTGTCATAAAAATAAAATCACACTTCTGTAAACACAAATTATTTCTTTCTGTGTTATAATAATGGGACCTTGGTTGATCTCCTAACCTAGAAACTGTCAAAAAGGACCATTTGATTAGTACTATGGTTTGATTCTCAGAGCCTGAAAGGTATAAAACACACAACAATGAAAGCATTCATGGTTACATACCAACAAAGTGGAAATAACAGTTAATAAGCAATGATAAAATAATAAACAATCTGACTGTAATTGAGTAAACCTCCTAAATCCAGAAATGACCTTCAGAAAGGGGTGTACCAGAGTTTCCTTTGAAGCTTCAGGAACTCCTAATTCTGTATATAGGCATTGACAATCTTGTAGATCAGGGGTGACAAACTCAAGGCCCAGGGGCCAGATCTGGCCTGCTTTGGAATGTATATTCTGTGCAATGTTTTACCAATGGCATAATGCACTGAGAGTATAAGGATAAAACACTTCAAAAATTAATCTTAATATAATTATCTGTAAAGCTTTTAGGGCTCTGCAAAGTACAAAAATAATGCTTTGATTTGCCAAAATTTGGATTGAAGCCTTCTATTGGCTCATTTTCAAAAGGGTCTTTCAGAGTACTTTAAAGTATGCTGCTATTATTTCTGGATTCCTTGCAGAATTCAATGCAGTCATTTCTATTAAATATATGGAGAATTCTGGGGTAATATTGAAAATATGATGGGCTCTCTATAAAGTCATGAATAGTTAACTAATCATGGTAACACTTCTGAAAGAGAAAGATGGGGGGTTCCAATGGAACCCCAAATTATATAAGGTTCAATTTTTAATAAGCAAATTAGCAGACTACATTGTGGATAAAGCAAGACGCCAGCAGGCATCTGAAATACCTTAATAATGTTCAGAACATTCTTAAAGATCTATCTCATCCTGGGCACCCTTTTTCTGAATTATTACCATCTGGCAGATGGTACAGGATAATTAAAACAAGAACAAGTAGGTTGAAAAATAGTTTCTATCCCAGGGCAGTAACTATATTGAATTCTACTGTATAGTGCAATATTAATGCAATATTGCATTTTCAATTCGATTGTATAGAATGTGAAGGATGTGTGTTTGTGTTTTATTTTATAGTTATAATGTATACTGAAGATGGCATTTAATTTCATTATACGAGGTGCAATGACAATAAAGTAAACTAACTAAACTAAACTAAATCTACAGCCATACCCAAAGTAATGAAATACTAAAGAGATAAATGAAGGTGTTAGCGACAGGAATACAAATTAGCCTTTGAGAATATATTAGGTAGCTGAGAAATCTCTGTGGCCAGGGTTAGGATATTAGTTTTTAGATAGTAGCTAGGTCTATTCAAAGGCATCCATTTTATGATGATGAGTAGTCTCATTTAATATACCCTTGACAGTGAGTTTTAACCAGACCCAATAACTAAAGATAATTTTAATCAATGTGTAACAGTAATGACCTTAGAAATTGAAGCTGATTAATTCTAATTATAAAATAGCTAATGAAACAGAAGAGCTCCTTTGCATATGTCAACAAAGAGGATTTGCAATCTTAAGCCACTCCAGGCATTGTTCATTGGCTTCCAGTACTGTAATGGTCAATAATTTAGTTTGTACTTTAGTGCAAATGTATTTTGGTATCAAGTTTAAATAAACCCTCCTTTGGGGAAAAATTCTATTGCTCTTCATTAAACCTCCACCCTATCTGAGCTGCTTTGAGATAATAAAGCAGTGGGTAAGAAGCAACATCATTGGGACAAAAAACATTCACTTGGGGTTAATGCCTGTGGAGATTCTCAATCATCCAGGTCATAGGTGTCTCAAAGATGTTTTTTTTCTTCAAAAGACAACTTCTTTCAGCATTTATTTATTTATTTAATTTATATTGCCAGAATGTAAAACCATATTTAAAATAAAAAAACAATAAAAGCTAACAAAAAGAATCAAATAAATTAATAAAGTACAATAGAACAAAATCTTGAAAAAAATAAATAAAAAATCACCCACAACTCCCACTCCCCACCCCAATGACAGCAACTCACACGAACCATTTGATGGATTCCATCCTGCTCTGGGTTCCCCAGGCCCACTGGCAGAACCAGGTCTTCAGAGCCTTCCAGAAGAGTATTAGAGAGGGGGCCATTCCAATCTCTGGGGGAATGATGTTCCAGAGAGAGGGAGCCACCATGGAGAATGAAGTTTTTTGGGTGAGAAATGAAATATTTCTTTCTAATTCCTCAAAGAAAAAAACCCCAGTCCAGTTGCTTTTTGAAGAAAAAAAATCACCTTTGAGACTTGGGTCTAACAGAGTTATTTTCTTCCATGCTATTCCTGCCAATTCTGTTGGAAACTCAACTCACCTCTCAGCCTTCTGAATATGAACTCTACTTTGATCTTACAATTTACATTCTGTACAATTGAAGCAAATACATTCTTTTGGCAATGAATAAATGGGTGCCCAGCACATGTCCCATTTTTATTGATTTATTGGTGGGGATGCTTCTATTTTCTCTGTGATTTTCCTATCTTTGTGGTATGAAATTCCAACCTGTTGCTGCTGCCTCTGTCAACTGACTGAAATAAATCCTGCCTGTGCAAGGTAGTCCTTTCCAGAGGGACTAAACCTTTTGGCATGCCT
The DNA here is from genome assembly GCF_049901735.1 of Notechis scutatus. Lineage (NCBI taxonomy): Eukaryota > Metazoa > Chordata > Lepidosauria > Squamata > Elapidae > Notechis > Notechis scutatus. The sequence continues at coordinate 296,305,139 of NC_142009.1, forward strand.
AAAATCCCAATGTTGAGAAGGAGCAGAAAAATTCCATTTTGGGTGGATGACAAAATTTTTAATGTTATCTATCTGAAATTAAGCAAATTAATGTTATCTATTTGTTCCATCACCTCTGTTATTTTCATACCATTCCACCAACAGGGAACCATCTTTGGATATTGAAAATGTTCTCCATTATAAGTAGCAGACTGAAGAAAAGAAATTAAAAAATGCCTTCTTCCCATTTTAGACCCAAACACTGCAAATCACTATAGATATTTTTTTTAAAAAAATCTCAAAGCAACTTGGATTGAACTAGCTTATCCTGTTGTGCCAAATAAAAAACTTAAATTGAATCATGGCCTGTTTGAATATTTAAACATCCGATTGTAATCAAATCTGGGTTGCTTCATATGGATGGATCTAACTGGTTTTTATTTGTGCTTTTTGGCTAATGTAAAGACTTTCATGAGTGAACATCATGTAAACCTATTATTGCTACAATAAAGAAATAATATCTAGAGCTTGGTATGGGCATTCTATTTCTCAAAAATACATGATTTAAGCTGTGTAAATTACCAAGTCTGGTGTTCCAGCCAAGTCCTTTCACTTCTTTCCAATATTGGAAAGCAGATGTCTGCAGTTCATAATGTGCCACACATTATGTAGGTTCCAAAGAGATCACAATATCCAGCTCAGGCATACAATTCATCACATGGTAACAATGAGCAGTCCTTCTCCAACTGTAGTCACACTGAAAAATCAGCCATGCTTATAATAAGATTAATTGCATTATCTACAACGTGACCTACTATTGACCTCACCCCTTTCCTAAGAGGCCTGTAGGGGACATACATAAGTGCACCAACGTGCTTACCGTCCCTGTCCTATTGTTTATTTTTATTTTTCTTATATGTATCCATTTCATGTATTCATAACTATGTTTATACTTATACCTATTATCTTGTAACAATTGACAAATCAAATAAACAAAAAAACAAACAAATACTTCTACAAAATGTTGCTTCCATGTGTCTTTCAATTTTCACTATCAAGTTTTCAAACCCTGTTATAAGCATATTAGCAACAGCATTTCTAAAAACCTGATCATGTGAGGTTTCTAATGAGGTACTCTAATGGAATATTCTGCAAACAGTTAGGTTGCCATTCCAATGACTTTTCTGATTACAACATAATTTTGGATCCGTAAGGAGATAACCTTGTATTATTCAAGTGGGTATAAAATTCCAGTTCACAATTTGGTTGGGGGTTTCTCCTCCAGTCTCAGTATTCTGATTGGAGGATCTAATCCTAGTGTGTATTGTTGTTATGTTTTTTGGTCTTTGATTAGTCCTAACCAGACTTGTAAGTGTTATCTGAGCAGAACATAGGAATTTTGCATTGTTTATCAGCCTTTATAAAAGTGTTCTGTATTTTTATTTCTGTGTGCCTTACTTGGGATCAGACCATCTAGGAAATATTATATGACATGTACAGCTATATCAAGATACTAGAATTTCTGACCAAAAACCACAGGTAAGCTGTTGACAGTAAGTTGGGGAAAATGCATAAAATATTCTCTACAAGTTTTTTAGATTTAACATATGAGCGTACATTAAAGAAAAAGATAGAAAACCCTGCAAATCAGCTATCAAAATCATGCAGGAGGTGACAATATCTCTCCTATAGATTTTCACACTCCTAGACAAGGAAAGAGTGAAAGGACATGTTTCTGCTCATTTTCACAGGATTCAAAACATTTTAGGGAGTTTAAACTAGGATAGACTTAGTGCAGTAACACCAGGGGTGGAATACGACAGGGTTAACTACTGGTTCAGGATTTACGCTTCTAAATTGTCATCAGCAGCTGCGTGCAGAGAAGCAGCCTTTGAAACAGCCCTCTTTTCTGGCTTTTCTAACTGCAACTGTGCCTCGTTCGGCAGCTGAAGTTGAAAAATCAGAAAATAAAGATCAGGTAAGAGCCCGGGTGGGCATGTGGGCAAAAAACATCAGCAGACATAGAACCAGTTCTATGCCTGCTGCTCTTCAGAGCTACCAGTTCTACAGAGGTGGACAGAACCAGTAGAAACCCACCCCTGAGTAACACACATATGTGCCTTATGCATAGAAATAGTTATACATATGTAGATTGATCTAATTATGGAATTACAAAATGTGTAATAGCTAAACTCATATCAGGATGAATGGAACATAAAGAGTACAGCTTATTCCATAGTGGTGTGGGTAGACACACACACACACACACACACACACACACAGAGGTCCTAGAAGAATGAAATATTTTGAGGAATATTTAAAACAGGCAGGATAAAATATTTCCCTGAAAAGAGAAATAAAAAGATCTTAAGGGAGACAGAAACTCAGAGCCCCAGCTCCCTGCCCCCAGCAGATATTTTGTGCCCATTAAGAAAGACTGAATCAGCCTAGCTACAAAACAAAAGACCTTCAATTCCAGGGTGAATGGATTAAGACATGACCTTTCAGGACATAGTAGGATTAACCCACTTAGACACAGAGGTTACTGTATTGCACAATCTCCTAAGGGCATTGCATCACCCTCCAAACTTCAACCAAGCTTAGCTCAGACAAACACCTAGGACATGGCACCATGGAAGTCTGATTACAGCCTATAGAATACATGTTCTTGAACAGGAAAAGGAAGCTCAAGTGCAAAGCTCTAGAGAAGGTATAAAAACCCCTCAGTCTCAACTCCATGTGGTCAGCTCCCCAGAATCACAGGTTTGGTTGTTCTGCTTTGTCAATAAATGGACCCTCTTTCCAATAAGCCTCCAGCCTCCATTTTGTCTCCAGTGCCTTGCTCCTGGTTTGGAACTGAATCAGGTGGATATTTCTTCCAACAGCAGCAAGGAGCAATTAACTCCTTGGAATCTTCTAAAGACCAAGTTTTATAAGATCTCAATGTACTTTATGATAAATGCAAAGTTAGTTAGCAAGGATGTGTTAATGGTTTCTAAATGGTACACTGGGAGCATTCAATTCTTGGATCTAAAAGAAAAACTTCAAATTTAGTTATTCAGGATTATGGCAGATCAAGCAAATTCCATTCTTTGGGGGCTTGGTCCCCCCCCCCTCATGGAGTTGTTTTCATTTAGTAAAGAATCATTGCAAAATGACCTCTCTCATTTCTTCTTTCTTATCTTTATGAGCTTTCTTGCTGTTTGCCAGATACATTAAAGTTTCAGACCTGACCTAGCAACCAAAAGAAGGAACCTATAAAACAAGGGATTCATTGTGTCTGGGAAAAAGATAAGATGGGTGAATGGGAAAAAAATATCTATCCTTAATGTTGTGTTTCAAAGAAGTACAGGAAACTGTGAGAAAGGAAAGAGGTGGATTCATATTTTAAAGACTGGATAAAATTAGTAATGGATCACATTTTGTTTCTTGTACATTTACAGCTATATTTGTATTATTATTTTATCTTATACTATAATTCACATTGATTACTTCAGAATTGCTATCAGTCCTTGGTCATTAATATGAATTCAAATTTCTTCTCTACCATAAGCATTAATGAAAGACATTGAAATACCATAAGACAATTAAAGAGCAGGAAGGGATATGTGATATATTCCAAAGACTTTTAATTGAAAATATAAGCAGCTAAGATCTATTCTACATATGTGGGCCAACAGCTTGGATGTGCATGATGGGGATTCACATTTATAAGTAGTATTGTGGCAATTGTTCTCTGTAACATGTGCTCACATCTTTGAGCACCTACATCAACTGGAATTCATGATAGGTTGAATACAGACCCTTCACTAGTGGGATTCAATTTTTTTTTACTACCAGTTCTGTGGGTGTGGCTTGGTGGGTGTGGCATGGCTTGGTGGGCATGGCAGGGGAAGGATACTGCAAAATCTCCATTCCCTCCCCACTCCTGGGGGACGGTTACTGCAAAATCCCATTCCCTCCCCACCCCACTAACCTGCTTTCCAGCTCTGTTCTCCTGTGCAGGGCAACAAAAGAAGACCCAGACAATCAGCTGTCTCTTGGAAGGCAGATAGGTGCGGGGCCAGTCAGAGGTAGTATTTTCTGATTCTCTGAACTACTCAAAATTTCCTTACCAGTTCTCCAGAACTGCTCAGGACCTGCTGAATACCACCTCTGAGACTCTTGTTGTAAATGAGAGAGATTCTCATGTGTTTGCCTATTGTTGTGGAGATCTGTAAAAAGGTCTTTTTTAAAAAAGAAATTATTTATTTCAACTATTTATATGGTCGTCCATCTCATGGCAATGACAGTGATGTATTTGTCCCAAGTTTCTTAAGTTTATACAACAGGGATATTACTAAACTGTTGTAAATAGATTTTGAGATTGATGGCAAGAACAACACTTTTGAAAGGATGAAGGAAAGTTCATAATTTCGAATTCAGTTTTTATAGATTCTGGGCCTGAAAAAGATGACTTTACAGCTCTTCTTAGAAATATTCTGGTTTCAGAAGCACCAATTAGCATTCATTCACAGCCTTAACTATATACTAAAACCAATACTATAGGTTTCAAAGGGACTGTAAGGCCCTCCCACATCCAATTACCACAACTAAATGACTATATTCCAATCATAGCAGTTTTGTTATAGAATGTTATATATAGGAAGGGTGTTCAACAAATTATGCTTGACAGTATGTGCATAGTCTTTATGAGGAGCTTCTCTTGATTTCAGCTGAAATCCTTAATATTGACATTGTAATGCAATGTTTAAGATTTGGCTTAAACAGGCGGGCCTCTCACATGCACCATCAATATCTATCAACCCAACTAACATAAGACTATGTGGATAAAATGAGTAATCACCTTGAAGTCATAAAGGGCAGTCAATAATAATAATTTTATGATTTATATATGCTTTAAATGGATGGAAAACCAAAGCTTTGCATGGACAGCATTGAAAAACATAGAAGAAAAATGTGATAACAACTTGATAGGGGAATGCCTTAAGATGGGAACCATCAAGAAAGAAATGGAAGGTTTAATACTTGCTGCTCAAGAACAAGTACTACAAACTAATGCCATCAAAGCGAAGATTCAAAAATCTACTGACAATCCAAACTGCCAACTTTGCAATGACAAAGTTGAAACTGTTTCGCACTTAAACTGTGAGTGCAGCAAAATCACACAAACTGATTGCAAAGCTAGACATGACCGAGTTGCTAAACTAACCCACTGGTCATTATGTAAAAAATATGACTTACTCCAAAAAGTAATAGAAACACAAACTGGAAAAAGTTGTTGCAATGAGAAGGTGAACATCTTGTGAGACCTTTGAATATAGACAGATCGTCATTTAGAACACAACACGCCAGGCTTCACAGTCGTCGAAAACTGAAGTGTACAATTTATTCATATCACTGTACCAGGAGATGCCAGAGTTGAAGAAAAAGAACTCAAAAAATATATATCATGAAATATCGCAACCTGGCCATCGATATTACACGATTATGGATGAAACATATGACAGTGATACCCATTGTCATCAGGGCACTTGGCACCATGTCCAAGCATTTTACAAAATACATCAAGAAATTACAGCTTCCAGACTTTTGCGTGGCTTCGGTGGCAGCAGGAATTCGCTTGTCCGCGATTCCTGCTGCGCTTGCTGCCAAGGTGCCCCCGATCCAAATGGGTCTGGGGGATATGGCTGCCCTGTAGAGGCAGCCGAAGAGAGAGGGGATCCGGACAGGGGTTTGGGGGGTGTCGCAGACCTCCTCCCCAGCCGGAAAACCCCCTTTTTCCCAAGGTGGTAGAGCGGCGGTCAGTGATGGCCGTCACAAAGAAGCCTGCAGCCGGGTAAGATTTGTGCTGGAGGAAGCTGGAAAAGTGAAAGTGCTGGCTGAGCTGAGACAATAACAACTCTTAAATACCCTGGAAACTGAACTGCTTGAATTGCCTGAGGATATATTGTTTCCCAAAGAAGATCGGAAAGCTGCGGTGAAAGCTGTTAAGGGGAATTTTTTTTTTCTTCACTCCCCCTCCCCATAGAAATAGCAGACGGAGATCTGGAAAATCTACTTGGGCACAGAAGGGGAAGGGAAGAGATAAGACTTATTATAAGATTGTACTGAAGGAGATTGCTTTGAGTCTATAAGAACAGGATTAAAAGACATTAAGACTTCTAGAAAATCATCTTGGAAGTGTGTATTTGAATTCTACCCCAGGAGGTGAAAATATAGAAAGAAGAAAGTGCTAAATGAAACTGTTTGTTCTGATTTGGTTTGCTTTGTGACTTTGAGATTTCTGTGAAATTTTGTTTAAAAAAAAAAGGGACTAAAGACATTAGGGTTGCGTTAAAAAAGAAAGAAAGAAAAAATGGCATTATCTTTTGAAGGACTACAAATGGAATTTCAAAAACTGAAAAAAGAGGATAAGGGCTCTTCTGGATCTATCTTTCGCTTTTTGGAAATGGCGATTTCTACCTATCAAGAAATGCGACGACAGGAAGGCTGGGATGAAGGAGAAGAAGCCATCTTTAATGGACAAACACACTTAGTGAAGGAAGAAAAGCGGAAGGGGGGCAAGGAAAAGATGAACTTAGAACTTAAAAAAGCAACCAAGAAAAAGAAAAATGAGATGAAAAAGCGATATGATGTCAGAAAGCAACAGAAAAGAGAAATACAACAGAGAGGGAAGACTAAGAGAGTGAAATTGGAGAGACGGGGGGGGTCAAAAAGTTAGAATGGAGAAGAAAGAAAGGGGAAAAGGAAAGAGAAGTCATAAAGGCTTTAAACAAGATGCAAAAAAAATGAATTTTTTTCAGAGATAAGGGGTGAGATAATTTTTTTAAAAAAATGATTCTGCAAAAGTACATAAGAATGCATTGTAGACATTAGTATTTGAAGCTGAGTTAGAAAATTAGAATATTATATTATTTAAAAATGTAATTTAATTTCCTATGAAACATTGTTTTTACTATATTATAAATTTAATATTTCTTTTTTATTTGTTTTTAGTTTTATTATTACTTATCAAACTCAATATTATTTGTTTGTTTTACTATTTTGAAATGTAATACTTTGAATGTACGGAGCAGAATCAGCACGGAAAATATGTATTATTTTAAGTGTTATTTAGGGGGAAGATAAAAAGTTGTCATACTTCAATCTGGGTTTACAGGAGAAATATTGTATTAAATAAAAAGGATAAGTAGGTGATTGAAAGAAAACGGACCAAAGATGCAAATATAATTATTTAATTGAGATGGAATAAATAAAATAGAATTAAAAGAATGAGTAGGAGAGAGAAAATATATGGAAAATAGAGAATGTTAAATAAGATATGAGATAGTATATTAAGTGAGTATAAATTTTGATTGATGTCTGTATAAAGAGTTAACTCGGGGTAAGCCGCCTTCCAAAAAGAAGTTTTATGTATTTATGTTTTGTGTAATGTTTGTTTAAGTCTGTCAGGATGTGGAAGAATACTAATGAAAATATATTCAATGAGTATACATTTTTAAGGCAGAAGAAATATGATTAAATAGAAGGAAAGGGAGAAATAAAGAAAAGTTTTGAAAAGATATGAAGTTGATTAGATAAGATAAATATATATATAGAAGTGTGATAATTTGGAATTATCTTCTTTTTAAATAAGATGGTTTATTTGTTTCTTCTAGAAAAGATATTTTATGTTACTACATCCTATGTTTTGTTTGAGTGTTTAAAAAAAAATTAATAAAGTTTGTTTAAAAAAAAAAATTACAGCTTCCTGTATTAACACCAGTGGAACTGCAACAACAACAAAAAAACCTGTGGTACTCAGAATATTGTACATTTTAAGAAGACACTTAGTTGATACCCAGGCAGCTGGCAGCAACCCGTATGAACCATCAGTGCCAGCCAGTGATATTTGTGATACAATTGATTGTTATTATGCTACTTTTTCCTTTCTAGCATTTTCCCAAAGTATAGAGTCCACTTTTTTTGTTGATCTGTTGATTGCAACAGGAATTGACTGACTGGTTGGTCACTCAAGCCTGATGTTGTGAATTGAAAGTGTGACTGTCCCAAAGTCACCCAGGTGGCTTTCATGACTAAGTGGAAGTAGATCTCACAGTTTGTATCCTGGTGTCTAAACAATTAGATCAAACTAGATCTTGTTGTCGTGTATTAAATTCATACAATCAATTTAAAAGTGTCAGAATCAAAGCAAAACCGGACTCATTTAATACATGTCAGAAGGGGAAAATGCAGATAATAAATACTAATTTTCCATTTGCGATATCAAGTGTCCCAACCCATTCTGTCTAAACAAAACTCAGCAAACCATCAACTGAACAGTAAATCTATCCCTTTTAATAGCTTACAGAAGTAACTTTCAGATATGCAATGTTGCTCACTGTTTCCTAAGATACACACTAGAGGGCAGTGCAGCTATGGCAATTTCGATGGGGAGAGTTCCACTATTGTTATTACTACTATTATTAAACCTTTCTACTTTTACAAAATATGGGAAGAAGGGGGAAAAGAATCTCAGCACAGATTAAATTTGAATAAAGCTTTAAGAAAGCTTTTTTTAAGGAAAAACCACTTGAAACATACCTGTTAGTTACTTTGTGCTATGAATGATTCTGAGCTATCATAGGGCAAAATGGTACAATTGCACACAATGAATTGTTCACATTTAAAACAAAAAGACTAAATGCTTTCAATTGGCTTGCTACTTTAAGCTGAAAACTGAAATAATTCAGAAACATTGTGAATTTGACTAGTAAAGCTCACATTTAAATGAAATTATTGCCACATTATACAAAAAAGTGCTTTGAAAAACCTTTATGTAAAGCTAGTAAACATCAATGGTATTCACTATCCAGGAAATTAGTTCCCTAATCCATATATTCACAGAGATACATCTTTACCTTGTGTTTCCTGCATGTTTCTGCCTTTCCTAATCTAATTTGTTGTCCTACCTAGGAGACTTCTGGGAGTTTTCACGAATGAGAGACAATAAAATTTCTGACCTTGGCCAATCTTCAAAGAACATGCAGAAAGAGAACAACACACACCTAGAGATTCATTATAACTTCATCTCTCTCTTTCTTGGCAGAGCTAAAAAGAATAAATGTATAGACATAAGGCACCAGAAATAAAAACATCCTTTCATTCTTTTTTTCCTGCAGTGACAAGAGATATATATTCTAGATTGTAGACAGAACTGCCTTGGAGATAAATTGTCTGATTTCAGCATCTCAGCAGTAGATAATAGATTCCCCTCAGAACCACATAATTAAAAAAATGACAGTTTTGCAACACTGTGCCAATTCAGCTCCACCAATGCCTGAGGATTCTGGAGACATGGCAGCTCTGCAGAGTTGAACAAAAAAATCTTTAAAAAATAAGTACATATATAGCATTATTCAGGGGACAATGCAAGGGTGCCTTAACAGTAATAATAAAAGCAAATAATTTTAGGAGGAAGGCTGTGAAAAATTGTAAAATTGTTCTTTGTTGACAATGTGAAAAAGTAAGATAAACCAAAATATCTATTAAACACAACTGAATAAAAAAATAAAACAACAAGCAAAAAGTATAACTGAAGGATGAAAACTCCTCTTTTTAGAGTGCCTTCACTGACCAAGTAAAGTAGCATGAGCTTAAAAGCTAATAGAAAAGCTCCTTTTATAAATCTATGCAAAAATATGGAATATGCCCCAGAATGAAAGTGAACACTTTTTTTTAAAGAAAGAAAAACATACATCTTACATGTTTGTTTGTTTGTTTTTCATTACAGCGTAGAACATCTCTGACACTTTTATTGTCATATAGAAAAATAATAAAGAATTGCATCGTATTTTAAACATCAATACATTCATGAAAATGTTAGGAGAGCCACTCTCTGACTGGTCCGAGAGTAGTGGATAATTTCAATTTCAATTGATTGTTCATCGTCAGTTACAGATTGATCTCTTTGTTCTCTCTCAGATGGACACTTCTGCTTTAGGTTTCCAAAATTTCTTGGTTGGCTTTGACTGTAACAGACTAAAATGACTCTCCCACTGGACTTTTCCTGCCACTTACAATATATATGAAGACATCCTTTGATCAATCATAAAAAATACATACTTACCAAATAAAATGCCTTCTGAAAAAAAACTTCAGACTCATTAAGTCCTTGTGATATATGGATTAGGGTCATGAACAATGTACTTTAATGATTGAAGCCAATCATTCTCTGAAACAGTGTAAGTAAGTAAGTAAGTAAGTAAGTAAGTAAATCAAACAGCTGCAGCAAGATCTAATTAAACACCTTACTTACTTACTTCCACTTTTAATTACTTACCTTAGATATAAATTAAAATGCATCAAATCAAGAGCCAGATTAGAAGAAATATCTTGCTGTTTACATATGTTATTCTTTTCATTCTCCAAAATTAAAGGGTATAAAATACAAGTTGAAGTATAATCTAACATATGTGAGAGTCATACTTCATAGGGGCATCAAAAGATAATCAAATAAATAATGTAGTTTGAATCAGGTTCTGAGGTATTATTAGTGTTGTTTTAAAGATAGTATTCCACAAAGGGAAATGAGGGGCAAAGAACAACACATATGTATTGACATGCAGCACAAACTTCATGGTTTACTTGTGTTATATGTCATGAAGCATGCACAAAATTATTACAAAGTTTTAGCCTCAGGGATGGGATGCTACCAGTTCTGCCCGGCTCTATAGAACTGGTAAATTTGAAGAGCAGCAGACACAGAACCTGTTCTGCGTCTGCTGCTGTTTGGCCCACCTGCCCTCCCAGACTATTACCTGACCTTTATTTCCTGCTTTTTCAACTTCAGCTGCTCTGCGCACACAGCTGAGGTTGAAAAAGCAGTAAAAAAGGCGTTTTTCAAATGCTGAGCACCTGTGCACAGTGGTTATCAGCTGTCTGGGTGGCACAGCTTTTGGTGAATTACATGTGCGCACAGCATGCATCTGGCGCGAGTGCGTGCAAAGAGTAATAACTGAACTGGTAGTAACACCGATTGAATCCCACCCCTGTTTAGCATCACCATTTGGTTCTGGTTCAGTATGAAAGTTAGAACCTTGATAAGTTAACTAGATCAAGTACCAAACTTTAGCACCACAGCTCAATGAGTCAATTTGCTTTCTGTCTTGCTTTTTTAAGGTCCAGCTTTCATAACCATAGTAGCTCCATGGAGCACAATAGAGTGGACTAAGATTTTCATATGTCTTGCTAAAAAAAGCCACTTTTCTTCCAATACTTCCAATTCTTTCATTGTCTACATGCATATCCAGAAAAGGACAATTAAATAGTGCGTGTTATATTGTAGCATGATCTGAATTTCTGAATACAGATGAGAATAAGAGGCATGTGAATCAGTCAAGATATCTGACTATTTGATTCAATATTTAAAAGCAACACAATTACTGTGTTCAAGATTCAGTTTGATAAAAAATTCAACCATAGTTTATATATGTGAAATTTCAACACGCCTATAGCTTTCTTTCTTTCTTTCTTTCTTTCTTTCTTTCTTTCTTTCTTTCTTTCTTTCTTTCTTTCTTTCTTTCTTTCTTTCTTTCCCTTCCTACTTCCCTTTCTCTTAAAGATGGTAGAGGTAAGAGATTTTGTGGGGACTATTAATCTGTATAATGGAACTGTGAACCTAAGAGTAAGAAGGGACATTTGTAAAAGATTACAGAAGAAGCAATAGATAGACGTTCCATTTGATTCTAAATAGATAGTAAGACCCCCCTCTCTGAAAACAGAGAGACCACCATTTTATATGCCAAGACAACTAAACACAGGGACAGATCCCCCCCATGTCATTACTCTGCTGAACACCTAATTCTTTCAGTTGACAGCGTATTGTGACTATTAAATTCTGTATAATTTCTATGTTTTTTAATCCATAGAGTGTGGCCATAGTATTATGTATTTTTTGTAGTATCTATTATTTCTCCCTTTTATTGGTTGTACACTGTTATTATTACTGTTGTTATTGTTATTATTATTTATCTATTGTTTTGCAAGTACACTGATAGCATCCAACATATAAATAACAAGAAAAAAATCAAGGAAACAGTTGGTCCACTAAAGAGAGAAGACGGCAAGGAAGTAACAGGCAACAGAGAGAAAGCAGAACTGCTTAACTCATTCTTTGCATCGGTCTTCATGCAAAAAGAAACTATAGCTCAATCCATCAAAAACATAACTGTAAAAGATAGACCAGAAATAAAAGTTAAAATAAGCAAAAAAAAATAAAAAAATAGCAAGGGAACACCTGTCTGATCTTGATGAATGGGAATCACCAGGGCCTGATGGATTACATCCCAGAGTTTTAAAGGAGCTGGCAGAGGACATCTGAGAACCACTACATCATATCTTTCAAAAATCCTGGAGCACTGGAGAACTACCAGAGGACTGGAAAAGACTGGTGTGGTTCCCATCTTCAAAAAAGGGGGAAAAAAACAGACCCAGGAAACTATAGCCCAATCAGCCTAACATCAGTACCCGGGAAGATACTGGAAAAGATAATAAAAACAGATCTGCCAACATCTAGAAACAAGTAAAGTAATAACTAGCAGTCAGCATGGGTTTGTTAAAAATAGATCATGCCAAACCAATCTTATTTCATTCTTCAACATAGTGGCTAAATTAGTAGACCAGTGAAATACTGTGGACATAATATATTTAGATTTCAGCCAGGCATTCAACAAAGTAGACCACAACCTACTTCTTGGTAAGCTAGAAAAAAAGTGGAATAGATAGCACCACCACCAGATGGACTTGCAACTGGCTGACAAACTCTGTAGAACTGTATCAGCAGCTCCTTGGGCAGTTTGAGCTTTCTGAGTTGGCACAGAAAAAATATTCTTTGTTGTGCTTCTTTGATGACATTTTTAATGTTAGGTGTCCATTTTAGGTCGTGTGATATAATAGAACCTAGAAATTTGAAGGTCTCTACTGTTGATACTGTGTTGTCTAGTATTGTAAGAGGTGGTAGTATGGGAGGGTTTCTTCTAAAGTCTACCACCATTTCTACGGTTTTGAGTGTGTTCAGTCCCAGATTGTTCCAGTTACACCATGAGGCAAGTTATACAACCTCCTGTCTGTATGCAAATTTGTCATTGTCTCAAATGAGACCAATCACTGTTGTGTCATCAGCAAACTTCAGTATTTTAACAGATGGATCGTTTGAGATGCAGTCATTGGTATATAGGGAGAAGAGAAGTGGAGAAAGCACACAGCCGGGGGTGTGTGTGTGCTAATTGTACAGGTATCAGATGTGATTCTGCCTAGCTTTACCTGCTGCTTCCTGTCTGTTAGGAAGCTTATGATCCACTTACAAGTGTGTTCAGGTACTGCTAGTTGGTTTAATTTACTTAGAAGAATGTCTGGAATGATGGTATTAAATGCTGAACTGAAGTCTACAAAGAGGACTCTTGCATAAGTATTTGGAGATTCAAGGTGTTGTGGGATGTAATGCAGAGCCATATTATCTGTTCTGCATTAGAGTTAAATTCCTTATGTGTCTCACCACACTTGGTTAAATACTCCACTCCACTCCATTCCATTCCACTCTCTTAACTCAGTGGCAGTAATTAATAAAAGATGGGGATTGTGTACACACGTATTGTATTCTGTTTTCAATATTCAATAAACTCACACCCTTCTCCTTGCAGTAAACTTGGCTCATTATATGTGACGATAAGCACATAAACCATATCAATTCACATGATAAAAAATTAACATTCAATAAAAGATAAGATAGAAAGAAAGAAAACAACCTTTTTTAATGTGGGGAAATGGATAGAAAATGAAATGGAAAACTGGAATTGTTGAAGATTACAGACAAGTAGACAGGAGCAATACTACAGGTCAGACAAATAGATTGAGAATTAAGAATAATTGAAAAAGAGTATGTATTTGCAGAAAGGTAAATGAGAATACAAGAAAAACAGATTCTAAAAAAATGAGTCTTTCTCTTTTTCCTTCACTCTCTCCAAAAAAGCCTGGCTAATGAATCCTAGAAAAATTGAGAAACAAATTGCAAAGAGAAAGTTGCCACTCTTACAGAGGTCAGTAACACATCAGTATCATATTCAACCCCAGTTCATGTGACTTAATTCCCTCCTCTTTAGCTTTGCCCAGATATAAAGGAAAGACTGCAATGATGATTGGAACTGCAAATCCAGAGCTCAATAGATTTGCCAGTCATGTTTGAATCTCTCCAAATTGACTCAAAGACATTGCATAACATTGAATCAAAGAGATGGTTTAGAGAAATAGACCAATTTTATTTCTCTCTAATCATGTCTTCCCACTGAAATTCTGTCCATACCTATTCTTGAAAGAGATGTTTTAAAATGTATTGGCTATAACTAGAAGAAATATGTCAGAGAAGTTGTTAGAATCAAAAAGGACCATGATGTGTTATAAGAGTAATAGAAAAGCCAAGCGCTTTGGAAATGAGAGATTAGAGAAGATGTATATAATTTATAAGAAGTTATGAAGACAAAGTAGAGAAGATGAAATAAAAAAACATAAAATAATCAAAATGTTGCTGTATCTTAGCTTGTAGGTACAAAAATGGTCATTGGGTGGTAAAACGTATTCACTGGAGATTCTAAATGTCTGTAGAGGTGTAAATAGATGGTCTTAAAAAAATATGTAACCCTGAAAAAAAGGGAGAAGTGAGAATGAAACTTGTGCATGGCCTAATTTGATTATCTGGGATATGAGAAGGAGGGAAAAGAAAACATCAGATTTTCAAGATTCTGTTATTATACTATATGGATAAAGTAGACTACCCATAGTTCTTGTGGTTCTTTTTCCATAATTGCTGAGATATCTGTAAATATGATGCAATTCTGATCTGTATACAAGTGTTGGGTTCCTTCTGCCAAAACAATTCTATGGATCTAATTGGTTGAGTGGCCATAATAATACAAACAAGTGACCATATTGCCTCTGACTAATCTTGAGGGAACATCACAATGATTCTTTTAGGGTCAAATGAAATTCTCCCTAAATGTAGGAGCATTAATTTATTACTATTTTAGCCCTCTTCTCATTGAGTATCATTCCAAAGTGAGGATGGGAGATGGTGACAGAAAAGGTGCAATGAACAAACATTTTACTTGAAATAATACTTGTTCAGTGGTATGTGATCTATATGATGATACCACAGACCATACTTCATTAATAAACATTAATCCAATAGGAAAATAATGGTTGGATGCCTGTGAACATATTTTACTTCTTATTTTAAATCATGTTGTTGACTTATTAAGGTGTCAGATCATTTGTACATTTTATTATTAATTATTCTGGCCCTTTTATGATTTTTATGGATTTGATATTATTTAACCTTTTGATAGTTTCTTGGACTATAAATGAGTTAGGGAACAAAAACTTATCAAATTATTTTATATATTCCAAATATTCAAATAAGTATGATATTTGAGAGTCAGTGTGATATAGTGATTAAGGCCCTAAAACCATGACAGTGAACCTATGGCATGTGTGCCAGAGGTGGCACACCGAGCACTCTCTCTGGGTATGTGAGCCGCTGCCTCAGCTCAGCTCTGCTGTGCATACACATGTGCACCTACCACTGGCCAGCTGGTCTTCAGGTCTGTGCTGTGCATGCACAGGGGGCTGGGCATGTGCATGGATGGTGGGGCACAGAGTGCATGAGTGGGGGTTGCAGACGCATGCATGATGAGAGGAGAGCATTTTGGGGATGCGCGTGCATGCACTTTGGGCACTTGGTGCCAAAGTGGTTAGCCATCACTGACCTAACATGATAGATTAAATTCCATAACCGTCAATGAAGAAGATGAAGAACCGTCAATGGATTGATTCAGGCTTATAATTCAGAAAGCAGGCTTAGAAAAGTATACAGTCAACCCAACAATGGTTTCTTTCTTTCTTTCTTTAATTTGAGGCTACATTTCAAGATGGCCTACAACATATCATATATTGAATTATTACATCATTAGCCAGATATCGTATTACAGGGGTATCTGCAGGATATGGTAAAAATAAAACAAAGTCATGATGATGACCATGACCATATGATCAATATGCTGCACATTTTATCATGCTTTTATCTTTAATGAGCACTTTTACTGTTGACAATAAGAAGAAAGAAGCAGCCTTCCTCCTTCCCACCCCAAAATACCAATTTTCCTTTCTTTCCTTTTCAAAACCTATAGCCCAGACTGTATGATCTGATTCTGGATATGTTTCTTTCTAATCTGACCATTATTTTCCTATTCCCCATAAAACAAAGATCAAGAATAAACATAAACTGGCTATATGATAGTAAATGTTATGTATTCATGCCCTGGAGATTATTTAGTAATTACATATCGTCCATCAAGAGGAGATGGTCTACTTTGTGCCTTAAGTAACTGACCTGGAACAAAAGAGCAACCACTTTATAGATGGAATTGATCCAAACTCCACACACTTTATCTCAAGAGCAGGGAATATAATGTATACAGACTTAGCTCAGGGGAAAAAAAATCTACTGTGAGCTTGAGAAAACAACAAAGTTGCTATCCACCTGAACACTTCCCAACCTGAATGCTTCAAATTTTTAAAATTATTTATAATATTATACTCGGTAAAAACTGCAAGAAATTAGGAATCTTCTGGAGAGAAAAGACATGTATTTTAGTTTATAAATGAAATAACTAGGAATGTGGAAGGGTAGAATAAAATTCTGTTTTGATCAAAATGTTGGAATTCTCTTCTGAAATTGATAAGCAGGTATCTTGCATATCTGGTACTAATCTGATTAATTAAGTCATCTAAGTATATGGGAGGGAGAAACAGTTGTAAATGAGACCTAAGTTAAATATACACAGTTAATAGATACATTCAGAAACATTCTTCTGTGCTCATTTTATAGAATAACAGGGTTGGAAGGGGCTTTATAGGTCATCTAATCCAACCCCTGCTCAAGCAGGAGACCATTCTGACAAGTGGCTGTCCAGTGTCTTCTTGAAAGCTTCTAGTGATGAGACACCCACAGCTTCTGAAGGCAAATTGTTCCATTGGTTCACTGTTCTCACTGTCAGAAAATTTATCGTTATTTCTAGGTTGAATCTGTCCTTGATCAGTTTCCATCCATGGTTCTTTTCCATTCTAATAAATTCTTTTCAAGGACATATGTGGAATAAAATCTACAGGGCAAAAATTGCTGAGTTAAGGATTATTTCAACTATTTATCTACTGATTTTGCTAAATATTTCAAAATATAAAACTCAACTTTGAACCTGAGGATAAGTTGGTTAATGTTCTAATGAGAATAATAACAACAATTCTAATATTTGTCTTAAATCAGCAATAACCAATGCAGATCTAGCTCTATTCTAACATTTATATTTGTAAAATTTATTTCATAGAATATAATTGTTATTGTTTGGTTTTGCTGAAATTATTATTATATTCTTAAAATATTAAAGAGAGGTTATTATTAGATGAGGCCATTCCTTTTGTTAGTATCAATGTAATTTTAAAATCATTTTCTACAAAGAAATAGAAGAAATAAAGCTTAGGTTAGAAGACTAACTGTGGTGGCTTTTTGGAGGAGGGTGCCTTTGAGTCAAGGTTAAATCCTGGGGACTGCCTAAACAGGTCCCTGCAGTTTTCTTGATGAAGATTTTCAGAAGAGATTTGTCATTGCCTGCTTCCTAGGTCTGAGAGAGAGGGGCTGGCCCAAAGTCACCCAGCTGGTTTCATGCCTAAGATAAGACTAGAATTCATAGTCTTCTGGTTTCTAACCATTGCAGCAAACTTACTCTCTGGTAGAACCTACATACTATGCTTTAACACAGGAGTGTCAAACTCATGTTGTCATGGCAGCGTCACTTGACATATTGGGACTTTTCCTTCTTCTCTAAACCAGGCATGAGTGTGACCAGTATGTGGTACATCCGGCCTGCGAGCCAGGAGTTTGAGAGTCCTGCTTTAACATAACATGGAGTGATTGTAATTTGTAGTTATCATTAACTGGTATTTGAAAACATGATTAATTTGTGGTTTCAAATCATGAAAAATTCTGACAAAAATTGTGGCTTTTTTAATGGATGATATTTTTTTAAAACAAAAACATGGTTAAGGAAGCCAAGATAATGCAGCATGCAAATTCATACCAAGTAGTTGATATGTTTTTTTTGTGTGTGACATACAAATATGTCATTTTTCCTAACTTGAATTTTCTTGAACAATTGAATGCACATTTAACAAATGAAAATTTGTGTTATTTGCCCACACCTACACATATAAAACTCCATCTAAGGGCTACATAAAGTCTGGGACTACACCACCATAATGCTATCTGAGCATTCATTGTTGTCTGTGTGTGTTTGTAGGTATAAGGGGATGTGTATGTATATGTACATCCAAACACACATAATGAACAGTGAATAAAAATGTACTTTCCCTTCTGCTTTTACCTAGTGAGTGGATGTAGCTCTGGTTCTGGTTCTGTCTATACATAAGTTAAAATATATGGAAGCTGATATATACTGTACTGTTTGCTGCTAAAAGGTTAGGCTTCATGTCTTGTATTTAATATTTAAAAAGGAGAAGTACAATGCATTTATCAATGCGTATCTGCTAAAACAATGATGCATCCCTGGATCTCAGTCAATCCAATGTCAGGATTATTTCTAATCCTCTTTTCCAAAATTAATTAATAAAATGCCTAAAATATCCCTTTATAATTATTCAATTTTCCACTGAACTATGAGTTATTGTGAAATTATTACTTTCATCTTTGAATTCAAAATAATTTTTAGCAAAAATGCATACTTTACTTGGTACCAGAAATATGAAATTTGATCAAGTTATGAATCAGAGATGGATTGTTACAGCACAATTTTAAAAATATTGAATTCCAAATACTTGTAAAGTTTAAGTTTACATTTAGTGGATAGCCACTAAAAGCTACGATCTAAGAACTATTCAGTAAACATTTTAGAAAAATACATACATAGATATTTATGATATTAACACCTAAAAGGATGTCAAATCTGCAGACTGCCACATAAAATGTTTTGTACTTAAGTTCCATGAGAATGTAACAATGGTCAAGGAATGAATGAGTTTGGCTCTTATCAGGAAGAACTGGAAAGGCAGAGCTACATAGAGAACTGGAGAGCTATGAAGCTGAATTGTGCTGCATTTAGGAAATTGAACCCTTTTACAAATATGAACAAAAAAAGGACATTGAGCAAAATAACTTTGTTCTAAGTCCTTAGTACCATAATATTCTTTCTGAAAATATATCGACACAGTCAAAAGTTATTGATTATAATAATGCAAATTATACATTACAATAATTATAATACAATAACCATCATTAAAAGATAATCTGAAACAAATCTAAGTGGGGTGAAAGTTTGAAGTACTGTAAAGTAAAGTGATTTAATGTTTATACCAAAGAGATTGCAAGTACTATAAAGTTATAAAAATAATTAATGTACAATTAATATAAAAGATTATAAATTTTAGGAAATTACAATGAAGCTTTTCCTTAAAAGAAAAAAAGATAAAATCAGCTATGAATGTGTTATCATACACTAAGCTCAATGGAAGATACCAGCACTGCAAGCATTTAATAGTCAGAACAAAGTCAGGTAACAGTGTATTATGATAGAAATAAATAAATAATAGTTATTATCCCAATGAATAACACTATGTAGTCAAAAGAGATTATACTGTATGATAGTTTTAACTTGGATGTATAACATAATGAAAAAGGACCTGATATAACCAGTACACAATGATGTTATATAATTGGAATTGTTACGTATATTAAGGAAAAATGTACAATAAAAATATTCAAAAAAAAAATAGTCAAAACAAAGTCAGAAGAACATTTCAAACATTTACAAAATTTAGTTACAAAATTTAAACATGAAACGTTCATGTCATACTGACACTGTAACTGTCTAGCCCCATCTAGTCAGTTATAATTGCAGTTAAACAGGGCATGTATATAAATAGAATGCCAAATGTTTATAAGTCCAATTAAGTACCACTGCTAAGACATTTTGTCTGGAGAATGGAAATACATTTCTGTAAACAAGTTTCTTCCTTGGGAAATGTTGCCTGTGGAAGGATGGAACTGAGAAATCATAAAACCATAAACTCATGTCATTATAAGACCATTCAAGGAAAGAATGCAAATAAATTAGCTATATAGGACAGAATTTCCAAATCATGCAGTAACACAATTTGTTTTGGGAAAATGAATGGAAATAAATCATTGTGACTAAGGAATCTGTGTTTCAAGATAGCATGATGACCTAGAAGGTTGTCAAACTAAATTTTTCATACACTGGCATGTCTTTAAAGAACGTCAAAATGGTTAATATTTCATCCTTGGCAGAATAACTGTCTGAGAAAAAAAGATACTACTGTACAAGCAAATTTGTAGGGCATGGAAAGATACTATGAAAAAGTAGCTTAACTGAATGCCTATGGAGATTCTCAGTCATCCAGGTCATGGATGTTCCAAAGATGCTTTTTTTCCCCAAGATGCAATTGGGCAACCAGAAAGTCTAGTTGCCTCTTGAAAAAAAGTACCTTTGGGGTAGCTTAACTGAAGCTCCAATTAATGCATATGATTTCTTTCAAAGCATGTTCATTTTTTTTCTTTAAAAGGCTATTTCAAAAGCTATTACTATTATTATTAAGGTTAGTTGCACTGTCAACCAGATGTTTAGAATGAATTGAGCTACTGACTCCTTCGCAAGGAGCTGGGCATTCTTGTTTGATGGGGTTAATGATATCATTGCAGGATGCAAGCTGCCTTTTGCAACTGACTGGTGGTGATTTGGTCAGTGCCAATTGGTGTTCAAGTGGTGCTCCAGAGGTTTTGAGATTGCACCCAAGGCACCTATTACAATTGGTAGCATCTTTGTTTTCTTGCGCTTGCAAAATAGATTATGCAAAAGAGACAATCAACAAGCCCAAAATAGAACCAAAAAGTCTCCAGCACTTTTCCACCAGTATTCAGCATCCAGATCAGCATAGATTAACTCTAAAATTAACTTCAGACCAATAATCAAGAAACAATACCCTAATCAAGAAACTGCCAAAGAGCCTTCAGCAAATAGCCAAAAAATCTCTAGGACCACTCCTACCCATGTAGACTGGAAAGTCACCAGAATATAAACTGACAACAAACAGCACTCCTTACTGATGCTAGCACTGATGATGTTACCTAGCTTGGGTAATGAAATGTCTGCAAGAAAACAAGCAAGGACCACTCACGTCAACCCTGAACAACATATATTCTTTGTTTTCTTTTGCCAGAATCATTTTTCTTCTATTTGCAGATACTTGCATTTTGTGACTTTCTCCATTTCTCTTATATTTTGCTCAGTGGTGGGATTCAAATTATTTTACCACCAGTTCTGTGGGCATGGCTTGGTGGGCATGGCAGGGGAAAGATACTGTAAAATCTCCAGTCATAGGTGGTATTTGCTGGTTCTCTGAACTACTCAAAATTTCCGCTACCGGTTCTCCAGAACTGGTCAGAACATGCTGAATACCACTCCTGATTCTGCTGTTTGCTTGCAATGTCCACTGTCCAGACTATTTTGTCTTATCACAATTGTTAAATCTGGGGTGTTTTATGACAATTTTTTTTACTAGTATCTGTTCACAAAAATATGAAGTCACAGCTGTTAGTTCATACACATCAAGTTCTCCCAAGAACTTGTATTGGTGTAGTATATGTGCAGATCCAAGAAATGTGGTTTTTTGCAATAAAAAAGTGGAAATTTTGTCAATGCATGGATTTTCTAAGTGCTGGCCAAGATTTTTTGGTATAGCACTCAGTCTGTCCCTAAATGCTCATGGTTGATTTATGCCATGATGTTTCCATTTTGATTTTCAGATCTTGATACTTTGTGATTTTAATTATTTGTTTTCTGTTCTACTATCCCTGCCATTGCCACATCAATTATCACTCTTTCTTCTTCAACCACAGTTATACCTGATGGCCAAGAACACATCAATATTTGGTATGTTGGGAAACCCCACAATATTTCAATCTGCTCATTTTCCATAACTTTTTCAAATCTATCAATTTTTCCCATCAATTTTTCTTTACTGATATGTGATTGTTATTACAGATGTTCCAGGGAATCATTTTTGGCAACTGAGTTGTATCATTGTTTACAATGAATTTGTGTGATCTTCTTGCATGAATTGAGTATATGATCAACTGTTTTTTTCTGTCTCCTTGAACAATATCAATTTTGAATTATTTGACATCCTTCATTATAGATGTCAGGTCTTTTTGGAGACACTACTTTCCATTTCTGGAAGTCTGGACAGTGAGGAGAGGAGGGGTAAGTCAGTTCATAGCTTGTTTCATTGCTGGCCTGCCTGCACTGGTTCTGTAATTGCTACTACTACTTCAAAGTAATCATTTCTGTAGTTCATATCAGCTGTTTCCTCTATATTGCCAGTTGTCATCTGAGTTTCTTCTATTATCCTACTGTTACTTTTGGGTCTTCCATTTTCAGATTTTTTTTCTTAATTTCTTCCAGTTCTTCATTCCTGAATATTTTAGTTCTAGTAACAAATATTTTAATCTATTAATCTTTCTTCAGTGATATTTGAGTCTGAATAAATTCCTTTCTACAGTTCAAACATTCACTTTAAGTAGCTCCATTTTGTTGATTCCAATTTATAATAGAAAAATAGCAATTTTCAAAAACAGCATACTTTTGTCTTATCTGGGGTTGTTCATTGTGTAATCCTACAGGGCTAAACTCAATTGCTCAGCCATAGCTCCTGGTTTCTATTGCTCGCTTGTTGACAGATGCCAAGGAATTCTAACATCCAAAGCATTCCTTGTTAACTTGGATGGCAGCTCATTCTTTTGCTGTTTTTCAGTAGTTTCTTGCCATTTCTCAATAGTTAATAGTTAATGGGGCATGAGTGACCATTTTGATAGAATATATTATTGCTTTCATAGGTCATCAGAAGATCACAAGCTCCTCATCCATGACAAGGGAATATCCATGAGGGGCTATTGTTGTTGTTATTATTCAGATTATTTTAAGATTTTAAATATTAAATTATTTAAATTTAATATTTAAAATTTAAATATTATTTTCTTGCTTCTAAAGTTCTAAAAAGTATGCATTTTCAGGAAAGGATGATTTCCTTCAGGAAAGCTAACTACTCCAGCCACTTTATTTATAACAACATTAAAGTGTAGTTGCAATAAAATGTTTTTTTTAAACAAAAAACATTTGGTTGCAAAATATGGTTAGAAAGTTAGGGTGGAAAGTGAATACAATTCCTGAATCAAAATACCATTAGGTGATATATTTTTTTCTGCACACCTGCCTTTGGATTTACCACTGAACTACAATGTTTAGGTCACAACAATTTCATCATGTTGTTTTACTGGCTTAATATCAATGAATTGCTTCAACTGGCCATTTCAAGCTACAACTTGTCCAAATTCCATCAGATTTGGTTGTACCATATGGTATAAGCACAGAGGTTTCAACTAAGGGAGTGATGATTATTGCAGTACTTACCTATTGCATAGCCCATTTACATTAAACAGGAAACCATTCCTTCTCGTTAAATCTACAGTATTTCACATGGATGTGAGACTTTGAAAAAAAACTCCTTGATCTTCACAGCAGAGCCTTAGCTATTTTCATTTAAGAGCTGATTAGGAGATACTAGACAGGGACAACTTTCATAATGAAAGCAAATTGCACATTGGCTGTGCATGACCGCACCAGGGACAAATTTTCTCTCTGCTGCTTTCATTTTAGTTCTGGAGATCTCCAGAGAACTTAAAGCAGCTCTATTTGTTTTAATGAAATCCAATGGCTGCAATGATCACAGTTCCCATAGGAAAAAAAATGGCAGAAACTTACAGTTTTTAAAACATTCACAGCAGAAGTGGCATACTGAATATTAGGGAATTATAAAGAAATTATTATGTGTGCTAACACATGCATGATTAGAGTTTAATGTAATATCTGATGAATAAATTAACCTCCAATGTGGGTTGGCAGCAGAGGTGGTATTCAGCAGGTTGTGACCAGTTCTGCAGAACCGGTAGCAAAAATTTGGAGTAGTTCAGAGAACCGACAAATCCCACCTCTGACTTAAGATTTTGCAGTATCCTTCCCCTGCCACACCCACCAAGTCAGGCCCACAGAACCGGTAGTAAAAAAAATCGAATCCCACCACTGGTTGGCAGATGTGATCGTTGTTAGTCTGGGGTATCCATTATGGCCTGCTCACCTTGGGAGACCCTTCTGGGCATATACATGTCCACAATTTCATTTACCTACACTAGCCCCTTCGTCTCATCAAAGCCCAGATCACAAAAGGAGTACTATATTTCTCAATATATGAAAAAACAATGGCAACAATTTGCCTTAATGATTTTAAAGTGGAAATCAACACAGAATGAGGTATATGACAAGGCAAATCAATATCGCCTATCTTTTTCTCACCCTGCCTTAAAAAGTATTTTGCAAACTAGACTGGGAAAAAGATGGAATAGAAATCAATGGTGCCTATTTAAATAACTTAAGATTTGAAGAAGATTATGTTCTCTTCTCAGAAGACCCAAAAGAACCACAAACACACACGCAAGAGCTGCATAATGCAGGAAAACGATTTGGCTTAAAAATAAAACTGAAAAAGAGCCAGATTGTGTTTAATAAATTCACTAAAGAAAGAAAAAAAATATATCTGGAGAATAATTAGATAGAATAGACCACTACATATACTTTTGGCTAACGGATCTCAGTGGAAGGCAATACTATAAAAGAAATTGAATATCATGTTAAATGTGGTTGGCAGGCATTCAGCAAGCATAATTTTCAAGAACAGTTTCCCCCTATGCCTGAATAGAAAAGTTTTTGATCAGTGTGTGCTACCTGTGTGCTAACATATGGCAGTGAAACATGTACCTCACAATCAATACAAATGCTATGAGCGGCACAAACAACCATGGAAAAATACATGCTTGGCATTGCAAGAAAAGATAGAAAGACCTGCATATGGATTAGACAACAAACAAAAGTATATGATATCATCAGGAGAGTTTTTAAAAAATGAAGCAAGAAGAACTGATGGCAGGTGTACTAAGGCAGTCATAGAATGGATCCCACTTGATAAAAATCATCCACAAAAGAGACCTAAAACAAGATGGATTAATGATATCAGCAAATATTGCAGGTCTAATTGGCAAAAGAAAGCTCAGGGCCATATTGGATGGAAACATGTAGAAAAGGCCTTCATCCTACAGTGGATAAACAATGGCTAAGATGCTGCTGCTGCTGCTGCTGATAATATGCATGCAGGAGTTTCTCTGTGCTAATATGATTTACAGAATTCATACATTTTATTTTTGTTGTTGTTCTGCAAATCATAAAACAGCTAATGATATTGTGACTATGATGCTACTCAACATGCAGAGCACAAAGCTGCCTTCTTGTTGGCCCACAGTATTGTGCAGGAGTTTCTGATGAAAGCCATATTGTATTGTAAAGTTGCAACTTGTGTCCTCTCAACACAAACCTGTGATATCACAATGAATATGGAGAAAAGGTGAAGCTTGTATTGCAGTTTCATAATTCTGCTTTTATAATTTTGTCCTTTTTCTCATATTAAGTGAAATTTCCAATATTAGTGTCTATTGCCTAACACTGGATAACAAATAAGTTAACATAATAAAATATGTTTTCCCTATTGCTGCTTTTATCCTGTCTTATCTTGACTATTTGTTTATTTAATGTATGTAGCCACCCATATCACTTGTATGTGGCTCAGGAGAACTCCTGCATGCATATTATCAGCAGCAGCAGCAGCAGCAGCAGCAGCAGCAGCAGCAGCAGCATCTTAGCCATTGTTTATCCACTGTAGGATGAAGGCCTTTTCTACATGTTTCCATCCAATATGGCCCTGAGCTTTCTTTTGCCAATTAGACCTGCAATATTTGCTGATATCATCAATCCATCTTGTTTTAGGTCTCTTTTGTGGATTATTTATTTAATGTATGTAGTCACCCATATCACTTGTATGTGACTCAGGAGGTACTATATAAAATCAATCATCAGGCTCAAGGTAAGGCAAGACAAGAGCAGCAATAGCAAAATTATTGAATGACATTCTTCTTGCTATTGGCTGATGTTCACCTTATGTAGAAAGACCATTGTTAAAAATGTGGGTATCACTTAGCTCTCACTTCACCAGGTGGACCGGGTGACAACAGGAAAAAAACACTTTAATTTCAAGAGGTCTTGGTCTCATTCACAAACACTGTCTCTAGGAAAGATGATCTGGAAGCAGTATGGCTCACTGCTTCATAGAGATTAGATGCTTGAAAATGTTCTTGTTTCATCTCTGCTTTAGGCAGCAACATCCACAAGAGTTCTCAAGGCAGCATGTTATATTTCAAGACCCATCCTTTGGAATGTGTGTCAAATGTTGTCACCTTTAGAGTAAGCATCCATGATCTGATAGAGTGGATTTGGTCTATGACCCTGAGATTCCCTATCTCTGTTTTTAGGGATGTAACTGTACTTTTAATAAATTGATACTTAGAATGCCTGGAACTGCTGCTGAATTAGAAGGATTTGTGTCCAAGTAATATAGTATATTTTATGTATGTTGTAATTATTATTTTAAAATATCTAAAGGGCAAGAAGGCAGTATGCAATATCTCTTTTAATGTGACGACGCTGAACAAATTCTGTGTTTGGCTTTAAAAACTAAAACACAACACTGTCTTGTGTATTTTCTCCTGATCTAACAGACCAGCCAAAATATTGGAGTAACCTGAAAACCTTGTATATTATTTAGGATTAAGCTCTGTAGAATGCCCTAACATTTTAAACAGTTCAATGTCTGTTTGCAGTATAATAATCCAGTCTATTTTTCCTCCTTTTTTTCTATTCTGAAAATTCAATAATGTTCCTGCTTTTGGCATTTCCTTGTAATGTTTGTAGGCACTAGGATTTGTGGATGTACAAGTATGAACCCAGGGAAACAAAAATCAGGGTTCACTCTACCCTACTCCACTTTTTATAAGCATTTCCAATTTTAGGATTATTTGATAGAGAGAAATCACAGGAATTATGAATCAAGTTCTGCAATGGAAAGAACAAAAGTGAACATATTGCTATGTAAGATATACATACCATTTAGAAGCAAAAAGGAAATGAGATGAAAATAATGAGGGAATAATACAAAATAATTTAAATATTTTGTAAATGCAGATATCATTGGTACATGATAAAGAGGATCAATACAATCCAGGCTTCACAAAAGAATCTCTGCTGGGTCACATCAGTGTCCCAAATTTAGCCAACTTCTTTGTCCTTTAAAAGACCAACAAATAGGAAATGAAGGCCTAAAAATCATTTTGGGATCCCAATAATTGAAACAATTTATGTATTCTTAACAGAATAACAGAATTGAAGGTCTTCTAATCCAACAGCCTGTTCAAGCAAGTACCCTATCCCATTTCAGATAAATTATTATTCAATCTATTGTTAAAATGTCCAGTGTTGAAGCATCCATAACTTCTGGAGGCAATTCGTTCCCCTGATTAATTATTCTAACTATCAGGAAATTTCTCCTTAGTACCGGTTGCTTCTCTCCTTGATTAGTTTCCATCCATTGATTCTTGTCCTGCCTTCTGGTGCTCTGGAGAATAGCTTGACTCCCTCTTCTTTGTGAAAGCCTCTTAGAGAGTGGAATACTGCTATCATGTCACCCTAGTCCCTTTTATTAAATTAGGCATATCCAATTCTTGCAATCATCCTAATTGTGTTTTAGCAGCACACTGCTGACTCATATTTAAGTGATTGTCCACTTGGATTCCAAGATCCCTCTTTCAGTTACTACTATTGAGCGAGGTACTGCCTCTTCTTTACCTGTGCATTTTTTTTCTTGCCTAAATGTAGACCCTTACTTTTCTCAGCATTGAATTTCATTTTGTTAGATAGGGTCCAGTGTTCAAGACTGTTGAGATCTTTCTGTATCTTGAGTCTATCTTCTGTAGTGTGGCTATTCCTTCCAGCTTGGTATTGTCTACAAATTTGATGCATTCCCCTCAGTGGTGGGATTCAATTTTTTTTACTACCGGTTATGTGGGTGTGGCTTGGAGGGCGTGGCAGGGGAAGGATACTGTAAAATCTCCAGTCAAAGGTGGTATTTGCCAGTTCTCTGAAGTACTCAAAATTTCTGCTACTGGTTTTCCAGAACTGGTCAGAACCTGCTGAATACCACCTCTGATTCCCCTTGTATCCTCCCATTTAAATCTTTTACAAAAATACTAGAAGGATACTGGACCTAAGACAAAGCCTTGGGCTTTGCATGCTTCCTCCATATAGATGTAGTTCATTAAGGATTACAAATTGAGTGCAATTGGTCAGCCAGTTATAATCCATCTGGTGGTTATGCTGTTTAACCCACATTTTTTATCTTTCTATTCTGGGATACATCTGTACAGTATAAACATAAACAGGCACACCCACTTATATATTGCAGCTGCATTGACATCAAATATACGGGGTATGATACCACTTTCAGAATATATTACATTAACAGCATTGAGCACTAGGCCCTATCCAACAAGATTTAGTTCAGTGGTAAGAAAACTAAGGTCCTGCACCTAGGCAGAAAAAATCAAATGCACAGGTGTAGAAGACACAGTACTTAGCTCAACCATAGTAACTGTGAAAAAATCTGGGTGTCTTAGTAAACCATCACTGAAAAATGAGCCAGCAGTGTGCTGCCGCTGCCAAAAAAGACAACACAATCCTAGGCTGCATTAAAGATGGACAGTATCAAAATCACAGGAAGTGATAATACCACTCTATACTGCATTAGTCAGGCCACACATGGAATACCGTATCCAGTTTTGATTGCCACGATACAAAAAAAAAAAAAAAAGTTGAGGTCCACAATACAAAAAAAGATGCTCTTTCTGAGTTCAGAGAAGAGCAACAAAGAAAACAAGGGATCCGGAGACTAAATCATATGATGAACAGTTGAAAGAACTAGGTATGTCTAATCTAATAAAGAGGAAGGCTAGAGGTGACATGATAGCAGTATTTCAATATTTAAGGAACTATTACAGAGAAGAGAGGGTTGATCTGTTCACCTGAAGACAAGAAGTAATGGATTGAATATTATCAAAGACAGATCCAATCTAGAACTAAGGAAAAATTTCCTGACAGGGAGAACAATAAATCTATGGAATGACTTGCCTCCAGAAGTTGGGGATGCTCCATCACTGGAGATTCTCAAGAAAAAATGGGACAATCATGTGTCTGGAATAGCATAGGGTCTCCTTTTTGAGCAAGGCATTGGATTAGAAGACCCCCCCAATGTCCCTTCCAATCTATAATTTTAAGTTCTAATATTAATCATTTGTAGAGTTTTCTAAACCTAATTTTCTTACCCATTAAAGATATGCCTTGGGGACACATTTTTTTCATGTGTGGTGGTCTTATCCAGAAGTTAAGAAGTATTGGACCAAACTAAGAAAATGGCTAGAGGAAATCACAAGTCGACACAAACTATTTCTACTAGGGATAATAAGAGGAAACTACAGTAAGACAATCCAATACATTATATTGCAGCCAGAATTGCTGCAGTATTGCAAAACTGGAAACAGGACAGCATGCCCTCTGAGGGAAAGGTGATAAAAAGGGTGTTAGATTGTGTGGAGATGGACAGGCTAACATTAGAATTAAAAGAAAGAGAGGAAACATAATATTATTTGGTCTGGGATGCATAGCATAAATGGTTAGAAAATAGAAGTAAAGATTAAATATAAAGGTAATTTAATAGGTATATTAAACTTAATGGTAATGTACAAGTGAAACTCAAAAAATTAGAATATCGTTCAAAAGTTCATTTATTTCAGTAATGCAACTTAAAATATGAAACTAATATATGAGATAGACTCATTACATGCAAGGCAAGATAGTTCAAGCCGTGATTTATCATAATTGTGATGATGATGGCTTATAGCTCATGAAAACCCCAAATCCACAATCTCAGAAAATTAGAATATTACATGCAATCAATAAAACAAGGATTGTACATAGAACAATATCGGACCTCTGAAAAGTATAAGTATGCATATGTACTCAGTACTTGGTTTGGGCCCCTTATGCAGCAATTACTGCCTCAATGCGGCGTAGCATGGAAGCTATTAGCCTGTGGCACTGCTGAGGTGTTATGGAAGACCAGGATGCTTCAATAGTGGCCTTCAGCTCTTCTGCATTGTTCGGTCTCATTTCTCTCATATTTCTCTTGGCAATGCCCCATAGATTCTCTGTGGGGTTCAGCTCAGGTGAGTTTGCTGGCCAATCAAGCACAGTAATCCCTCGGTCATTGAACCAGGTTTTGGTGCTTTTGGCAGTGTGGACAGGTGCCAAGTCCTGCTGGAAAATGAAGTCAGCATCCCCATAAAGCTCGTCTGCAGAAGGAAGCATGAAGTGCTCCAAAATCTCCTGGTAGATGGCCGTGTTGACCCTGGACTTAATGAAGCACAGTGGACCAACACCAGCAGATGACATGGCTCCCCAAATCAACACAGACTGTGGAAACTTCACACTGGACTTCAAGCATCTTGCAGTGTGTGCCACTCCATTCTTCCTCCAGACTCTGGGTCCTTGGTTTCCAAATGAGATGCAAAAGTTGCTCTCATCAGAAAAGAGGACTTTGGACCACTGAGCAACAGACCAGTTCTGTTTTTCTTTAGCCCAGGTAAGACACTTCTGACGTTTGTTGTTCAGAAGCAGCTTGACAAGAGGAATATGACATTTGAAGCCCATGTCCAGGATCCGTCTGTGCGTGGTGGCTCTTGATGCACTGACTCCAGCCTCAGTCCACTCCTTGTGAAAGTCCCCAACAATTTTGAATGGCCTTTTCCTGACAATCCTTTCCAGGCTGTGGTCATCCCTGCTGCTTGTGCACCTTTTTCTTCCACACTTTTCGCTTCCACAGAACTTTCTATTAATGTGCTTTGATACAGCACTTTGGGAACATCCAACTTCTTTTGCAATTACCTTTTGAGGCTTTCCCTCCTTAAGGAGGGTGTCAATGATGGTTTTCTGCACAACTGTCAGGTCAGCAGTCTTTCCCATGATTGTGATTCCTACTGAACCTGACTGAGAGACGATTTAAAGGCTCAGGAACCCTTTGCAAGTGTTATGGCTTAATTAGCTGATTAGAGTGGGACACTTTGAGTCTAGAATATTGAACCTTTTCACAATATTCTAATTTTCTGAGATTGTGGATTTGGGGTTTTCATGAGCTGTAAGCCATAATCATCGCAATTATGACCCATCACAGCTTGAACTATCTTGCTTTGCATGTAATGAGTCTATCTCATATATTAGGTTCACCTTTTAAGTTGCATTACTGAAATAAATGAACTTTTGCATAATATTCTAATTTTTTGAGTTTCACCTGTATATAGTTAAAGGAAGAAAAAGGAATGTAATTGATATGTATATATGAGTATTATTGATGCTGGAGCGCTGCAAAGACTGTAAATGTGATATGAAATGATGAAATATGTGTAATAAAATTATTTTAAAAATAAAGATGTGTCTTGGGAATTATTTGGGTGACAGAAAAAGCATATAGTTTAGTGTACAAAATGTTTAGGAAATCAACACATTGACCATGCTTTTTACTTTCCCTTCATCTTCCATATTGTGTTCCAAGTTCTAATGGAATGCACAAGAATGAAAAGAACAGCATTTGAGTCATCATTCATCAGTATTTACCCTGAAAGGGTCTTTGTTCATAATTACCTTTGTTGCAGCAACTGTTAAGCACAGATATATGATTGGTGCTTTTAAAAATGTAAGTTGAACAATGAAATTGAGATTCCTTCTGGGGCAGTGTTTTTCCTAGTGGTACCCATGTAAAAAGCAATAGAAGGTGTAATCATATTAGCTATACAGTTTTTTGGGAATCCAATGAAACTGGTGCTGAAAAAAAAGAATTTTATGCACTGCATATCCTACATATGCTAAGTCAACCCAAGTGGCTTGGACAACTGTCTCTTAAAGACAAGTTTTCTGAAGCTTTCAGGACCATGCTGAACCATGTCCGGTGAATCTAACATCAAAGAAAATGCTCTCTTTGGAAACTTTGCACTTACAGATAACATTTGATGTTGTTACTAATGGCTTGTTGCTTTAATCAATACAAGTGCCAGTATGGGGATTAAAATGAAGTTTGGCTCATCAGGAGGCAGACTAAACAGGAAACATTTATATAAAATTAGAATTTCCAACCTCTCTGACACTGTGATTGAAAGGAGAGGTCACATCAGTTTTGTCTACTATCTCTGTGTCTTTTGAAATGCATAATCAGTTCACCAAAGCAAAGGTGGGTAAGGGTCTCTGGTTTTTGATGAAAAGGATTTAGCAACATTTGAAGCAACTGATGTCCTCAATTAGGAGAGATGTCGGCAGCTTATTACTATTCACAGTGCAAAGCTTTCTTCCTCTCTGAGTCATGCTAGAAAATGACATTCTATCTATCTTTTGAACTAAGCTTTTGTTGATTGCTTGGCAAAAGAAAGACATGGAGAGGGAAAACAAAACAAAACACTAAGGTGCATTCTTGGCTTTTCATGAAAGTGAGATTTCTTTTGTGTCATTATAGCGTAATGAACTTTATATATACTATGCTCAACAGGTGGGCTTCCAGCTTTTTTCTATGTTTTCTCTCACCCCATAAACCATTAGAATTATTTAGAACTTGAGAGAATAACAATGTAATCCCATACATGTTCACTCAGAAGCAAATCTGGCTTCTATGATTAGAACTGCAGCTGACATGATTAGCAGAGCTGGCAAGAGTCCACCCTTTAGCAGGCAGATGTAATGCAATAATCTTACTTGGAAACAGGACCAAACCAAGATATTTTTCTGCCTAAGGTAAAAGCACAGTTAAACTGCATAGAATCCAAAGCTGATTGATCTAGTTATTATGGCATCTAAACAACAAAATGCTACCAGCTCTTGAAAGACTTAATCCTTCTATGCTATGAAGTATAAATAAAGTAGCTCAAATTCACTAGACACATAATACCTCCCTATAGTTTCTGTAGTTCCCTACTGATTAATTACCTCAATGAATCAGAATAGAGTGGGATGGGACCTTGGAGGTCTTTTAGTCCAACACCCTGCTCAAGCAAGAGCCCCTGGCCTATACCATTTCAGACAAGTGGTTGTCCAATTTCTTCTTAAAGATGTCTAGTGATGAAGCACCCACAACTTCTGAAGGAAAGCTGCTCCATTGATCAATTGTTCTCATTGTTAGGATGTTTCTCCTTCCAGATTGCTTCTCTCCTTGATTAGATTCCATCCAGTGTTTCTTGCCTTGCCTTCTGATGCTTTGGAAAACACCGATAATACATATTTTGATAAACATAGTCTATGTCACTGGTGATCTATAACTAGAGATGATAATTAAACTTTCAGATAATGTGTGAAATGTAGTCTCCATCCATATGTACTGGTTGTCTGGTCCACTTTCTTCTTGACTTCAGAATTTCCTTCCTTGCTATTCTTTTACCACATAATGCACAGAATTCTTCTCTAATCCTACATGGTTCTAAATTAAATCAAACAAAAGTGGAACAGAATTGTCATAGAATTATAAGATGGGAAGAGGCCTTGGAAGCTTTCTAGATTAGAAAGGAGAGAAGCATGAAGGAGAAAAAAAAAAAGAAATGTATTACAACAAGCACTATAAATGGAATTAGATACTTTAGGGCCAATTAATGAGATGGATTTCCTCAGTTTTATAACTGCACATCACTGATGTAATGTTTGTAGCCTTTACAGGAATCTCCAACTTTGTTAGAGTCTGAAAAATGCTGAGAATGTCTCAGCCATCTGACTAATAAGCTGATTATGTCACTGAATGTATCTCAGTAATCAAATATAGCATAGATACTGAGGTTAATCTGTTAAAGGATTTGAAAACTAAGTTGCCATGCTTTTTTCTTTTTCTCTTGCTGTTGAAAATGAGCAAATGTTTTTTTTTTCATTACTGAAGATATTAAATATGAAAATCATTATCATCATCACCCAGATGGGAAAGAAAACACAGGGAAATATTAATAGCAAAGCAGGATTTGCAATAAAGCAAAAGTTACAAAAGGCAGGCCTTTATCATCAAGTCGTGGTCACAATTAAAGAGGTGCTGGATTCTTGTATAATCATATAAGTTTCCTTGAAAAAAATAATTACAAGATTTATTTGTGTCCCAAAGCATACAAATATTCTTACTAATATTACTTGTTGGCACTAGTGTTGATGCCATGCTATTATTACAATTTTTTTTCCTGCTGTTAAAGCATGTTATATAAGAGAAATGATGCTGAAGAAAAGGATCTGTGTTTCAGGCTATAAGCACTTGTTGGCAGAGATATTGTTTGATCTATCAGCATCTTTTAAAGTTCTGTATGACATCTGCAGACTGAATTCTTTGATTGTCCTTCGTTCAAGATGTTCTTCTGACTGTGTGCTCAGGGGAAGGAGCTGGCAGAATCAGTCTGTAGTAAATCATAAAATTCCGTTAAATGCCCATGATAATGTGCAGTGTCTACTCATATTAGAGGATCATTTTTAAGTTCATACATGTCTTGACACAATTTACTTCAACAAAAAAAGCCTAAATATTATTCAAATAATTAAAAGAAAAATTCGTTCTTAAACAAAAATTTAACCCTGGAATAGTATAATTCTACATATGCCTGGATGAACAAGCAAGTTTTTGATTCATCAATCAAAACTTATCACCATATAATCCAGGAGACAGTGCATATATTGTGGTGCTCTCTCTGAAACCTGCCAACACTCTGTGAACTTGTGGGACAATGGTTCCTAATTCTTCTTAGTGCAAAGTATTAAATATAGTAGACTTGTTTATATTGCCACCTATGTAACAGGTTTTCTTTTTTCTTCACTGTAGTTATAATTATTCAGTAATTAACTTACAAAACTATTTATGGAAGATTTCTACATGGGGTTATGGAGGCTTTCCATAAAGATATGCTTATATTGGGAAGGCTCCTGGTCTATACTCTGGATGTAAAACAAGACATGATGGGATCCTTTATTTAAATATATACCCTTTCCTCATTTACTTACTAAGATCTGCTTCAACAACCAGGTTGTTAAACAAAATGATTGCTAAGTGAATATGTGACACACAAACACACACAGAGAGCAATAGTGAAGACACACTGTTTACTGATGGACTTGAAACATGCCAACCCAATTTGGTCTTGTCAAACAGGCAATCAGCAATGGAAACAGAAAATCAAACAAATATCCTCTCCTCTATTTCATGTAAGCTGAAATGAACCTTGTAGGTTGAGATTTTAACAAGTGGATAGTGCAGGCAGACCTGTTCTTTTCTTTTTTTTCCTAGTCTTTATGATTTATCCATGTATGGTTTTAATCTACAACTCAGCATTTTTCATGTAGAAACATCTCAGTCAATCATTAATTCCTCATTTCCATATGAGAAATTAGAACAAGGACTGTAAAGTGCAGAGGTGATGGATGGAAGCATAAAATGGATTGATTTTATGACTAAGCTGTGCAAAATTATCTTTAATTTGATTATTTATGTTGCCACTTACCATTAGTATCACTTTATCATGGAAAATATTTGACTCTATCTGAGAATATTGCTGGGTTTCAGGATTAAAAATTGCCAATAAGCACTTGATTTTAAATGCTCAGAATGTAGTAGTTTAGCAAACAAATTAGTAGTTGCTAAATCACATTGATTTCTAGATAAATTTCTCTTCAAAGCAAACATTTTTCTTCCTTATCTATTTTTTATTCTTTAGGTTTGATGCATTCCATTATATCAGTCCGAAGAAAATCTTCGGACATTCTCCATGTTCACAGTTCATGATGGAGTGTTTCTTGTAATCCAGATGCAATAGCAATAGCATGTAGACTTATATACTGTTTTATAGTGCTTTAGAGGCCTCTCTAAGTGGTTTACAGAGTCAGTATATTGCCCCCAACAATTTGGGTCCTCATTTTACCCACCTTGGAAGGATGGAAGGCTGAGACAACCTTGAGCCTGGTGAGATTCAATTTGCCAAATTGCAAACAGCTGGCTGCAGCAGAAGTAACTTGCAGTATTGCACTCTAACCACTGCGCCACCGAGTCTCTTTATAGTTTTATAGCAATGCTATTATTCAAGAAAATTCTTGATATACTTTTGAAAACCATCCAATGTTGTGTTAAAATATGTAGAAAACTTTAGTGAATCTAAAGTTGATATTAACAAACTTGCTATAAATCCAGGACATGAGTCAGTTCACAAATGCAAATATTCTAAGACTGTTTCATCATGAGATAATTTCAGGGATTTCAAAGTCAATTTTAGATAGTATTCAAAGTTCATTCATGTAGTGAAATGGGCCTATCAGTTTAAACTGTAGAAAATACATTATGTGTGAAACATTTTTCTAAGTATGCATTTTTTTAGAATGTTTAATATAGTAATCAACTAGTTTTAATTAATATTCTAACATTCATATGACACAGTGATAGTACATATATACTAATACAATCTAGGATATAATAGATTGATCATTTGTATAGCCAGGTCTATGAATTTTACAAATGTTTGTCATAATAAGGGCCAACTTGTCAAGTTATACTAATAATCCTTTTTAGAGATAGTGATATTTGTAGTGTTTAACATTTTTATTGAGTTATAAAGTATTATAAAATACAAAATACAAAGTAAATAGAAAAGCAGGGGGGAAGGGGAAAGAAAAGTAAGGAAAGGTAAGAAAAAGAAAGAAAGTAAAAGAAGCATTTACTTCCAACTTTCTCTGTTGGTGATATTTGTAGTGGAATTACCTTAGACCTTCTTCATTCATTGCACTCCACCCATGTCCTAACATTAGGAAGGTTCTGAAGACCACTGGGCGTAGTTCAGGTTTCAGATCAGGATATTCCAAACTAAAGGTTTACATATATCATTGTTACATTGTTTTGCACCCAGACAGCTAGCTTTGTATGGAAACCAAGATGAGCTAAAGTTAACCATCAGTTAATCCCTGGATCTCTTCCTTTAACCATGACATGCATACATAATACTGATTCTATTATTTGTTTTCAGGATAAACAAAGTTCAGAAACAGGGTAAGAAACAGTCAGCCAAAGAAATAAGGCACGAAGGAAGGAAAGAAAAAGAAAATACACCTAAGTACTATCCACTCCTCTCCTCCCCATACTTTTCTGTCCCTGCAAACCCTCCTTGCCTGTCCATGATCTAATTAAAGCAAATGGATGTAGAAATAGTTTCTCCCACTTAACCTTGTGCCAGAAAGCAGACCTGAAAAGATGAATACTGAGTGAAAAAAACACCTCCAGCAAAAAGCCAATCCATTAGACAAAACCTTCCACATGACCAGTTTGCCCTTACACTGAATTAACTGGATCAGACGCTGTCTAGGGAAGATAAAGGGTCAAGACATAAAAGGCCTTTGCTCCTTTTCTCCTCCACAGAGACAGATTCTGTGTATACTGATGCATTCACTTTCTTTGGACAGCTACTTCTTAGTGTAATACTGCACTCTCCTTTAAATTGCCCATTGGACTAACAAGTACACACATTCCTGAGTGGGAGAGGCAAACAATAATTCCTTTTTAACAGGAAATGAGACTCATTTGCTTAGAAGCATTCCCGCATTGTGAAGGGAACAAACACACTGTCCTTCACTTCAACTAATAAAACCGGGCTAGCATAAGGGGCATAAGGCAGTCTGAATAACACAAACCATTCATTGCCATTTTTCCATCATTTAGTTTAGTTTCACCTTGCTTTGTGCTCAGTGCTGCAGCATATCACCAGTTACCAGTGTGACTCATATGAGCAGTACAATTCAGGCATGTATTTGATTCTTACCAGACTGTTTTTTGAGCTGAACCCCTCTGTTTTCTTGCTTTGCTGGATATGACAGATAATCCTCAAGAGGATGACAGTCTCATAAGGGAGCAGCAAGGATAGCAGCAACTTGTGAATGCAGCTGAGTGCATCAGAATGAGTCTGAATAGGGCCTTTTGAGACAATCAGCAGTTAAGTGCCTGCAAAGTGAAGAATAAACATTAAGTAGACCTCTGTAAGCTGGCTGTCTTGGAACTTTGCTTCAAGCATTAGAAGCAAGGTGTATCTTCCTTGGTATTCCTGCTTTGATGCTTTACAGCAGGGCTGTCAAACTCCCAACCTGTGGGCCAGATGCATCACGCGCTTGGCTACACACATGCCCAGTTTAGTGAAGGGAGAAAAAAGCCCTGATATGTTACGTGACGTTGCTGTGATGACATGAGTTTGACACCCCTGCTTTAGAGGTTAGAAACTGTGTGTGTTCTACTCTGCAAGTATCAAAGCAGGACCAACCCTGACCACTTGATAGAAAAAGTAAGTGGTTGTTATGGATGTGCTTTGTGCTAAAAGAAGACTGCTTCAGTGATGAACTTAGCTCTAGTCACCATCCAATCAAATCACACCTTTGGCTAGCCTTCTTATTTAGAAGTCAAACTCTTCTCCTTCTGCCCGTTTTCTCAGTTCTAATTCAATTTGATAAAAAGGACTTTGCTTTGGATTTTTTTTCAAAAATTGGAGAAATGCTCATGGCTGAAGAGTGGTGCTTTTGAAGTCATTTATTTATGCAGTTGGCATGGGCTATGTATTAATTATCCACCCTTTCATTCTGCAACAAGGGTGTCAAACTGGAGGCTTGTGGGCCAGATGTGTCATGTGCAGGCCACGCCCACCCCAGCTCTGTGAAGGGGAAATATGTCACATGACAGCAATGTGATTCTATGAGTTTGACACCTGTATTCTGCAATGATCTCTCTAATGGTTCACAGTCCCCTGGTTGTGTGATTTCTACATTCTAATGGAAACATGAGAAGTAAACTTCTCCCACTGGAGTCTCTCCCCACCTTTCTCAGTAATTGTTTCCTTAAAGTGAGCC
This sequence comes from Notechis scutatus, assembly GCF_049901735.1. NCBI lineage: Eukaryota > Metazoa > Chordata > Lepidosauria > Squamata > Elapidae > Notechis > Notechis scutatus. The sequence continues at coordinate 296,344,207 of NC_142009.1, forward strand.
CTTTTAGAAATGGTTAGGAATTTTTCCTTCTTTTCAAAAAAGGCCACCAATTTGTCCTCAACTTTGGGAGAAGAATTTCAAGATTGTGTTCAGCCCTATTATTTAGTGAACCATTGCTTCTCCTACATTCCAGGCAAGACATTTTTCCAGCTTCTTGTCATCATCAATCATCATCTCCTCATGTATCTTTTTCATCAAAAAGTATTTTTGCATACTGATGAAACAAGAACAAGTCACCTATGGATTTTTTTTTTCTCAATCTGCTCTATTCAACCAACTGTTCACAGTATATAGCTATACTAATAGCAATAGTTGCCAAGGATGAAGGTGTTGAAAAAGTAAATACATAAATGCTTCTTTCCTTTTCTAAAAATGCTAAATTCAGAATTTTCCAATAAAACTGTTTAACAGTAGTTTCATGACAGGAATGAATGACATTAACAGTAGTTTCATGACAGGAATGAATGACATTAAGAGCTTGGAATATTTTAGTTCTAAGACATGCCTTTAAAAAGCAGGCCTTTTTGCCATAGGATACAATATTCTTGTTTTGCAAATATACACATGGAAGCTGAGCGATATGTATCAGTCTTTGAATATGATGCACATTCTGTAGTTGTCTGCTACTGTAGCTGGAATATGCTATATGGTATGGTAAAGGCATAAAATATTAACAATATTAAACAGTGGACACAGAATATTATGGTTCATGCAACCCGCAAATATATCAGTTATCTCTGTGTCATAATACCAATATCCAATCAATTGAACATCACTTCAGTTATTTTCTTTCATTTGATAAGAAGACAGAAGATATTTTCCCAAAATTAAATCTCTCTCTAATATAAACTTTCAGGATTTGAGGCTTGAAATTATATTGATTTTTCTGCATTTCTGATAGATCTGGGCTTATTAGCATTTCTTGAAGAAACATATTGATCAGTAGCGGAATTCAATTTTTCTTACTCCCGGTTCTGTGGGTATGGTGGGCGTGGCAGGGGAAGGATAAAATCTCCAGTCAGAGGTGATATTTGCCAGTTCTCTGAACTACTCAAAATTTCCACTACCGGTTCTCCAGAACTGGTCAGAACCTGCTCAATATCACCTCTGATATTGATCAATGCAAACAAAGTACTACATTTTACAGGAAATTTTACTACTCTTTTCTGATTGATGTAGGCTGTAACCTATGCTCACTATTTTTAATAGGAATATCTCCCAGGTAAGTTTGCATTGGACTACATCTTTAATATTATATTTCCTATGTCTAAAGAAACTGATGTTTCATTCCATTAGAGAATTATTTATTTATTTGCTTCCAAGTTAATCTTTATTCCTTACAACCACATAAACAAGTATCTGCAATTTTCTTGACAACATTTCCAAAATGGTTCACTTTTAATTTTTTTTCCTAGAACTGAGAGAACGACTTCTTAAAGTCACCCAAATGGCTTTGTGCCTAAGTCAGGAATAAAACTTTTAAAATTGTAACTTGTGAAGAGGCATATGGACCTAGCTACCAATTAAGATCAGTGAACTAAACTGCTAAGAAACCATAACTTGTTGTCTGCCAAAATTAAACAGCAAGGGAGACGTTTGTCAGAACTTTTTTTTTAATTTGAATCTCCTCATGAACAATAGCTGGACTTGACAAAGGAAAAGAAAATTTACCCCTGTTTATGGAATGAAATCTTTTAGAATCCAGGAAAAAACACAATGTAATCTAAACTTGTGGAGTAGTAGATATTTAAATTATATGATATGATTTTATTTTATTTTGTTTATGCACATGACAATTATCTGTTCCCTTTCTTTGAAGTTTAATCTCCATTTTTGAGGAACCTATCCATCGTTCCTTATATTTCACCTCTGAATCTTAATTCCTTTTCCCCCTTTAAGCCTAATACTCATAGTTCAAAATGTTTAGCCTGAGAGCCAGTTCCTTTGTGCCCAAAGGAATTTACTCTTGGTTAATGTGCTTAGGTTTGAAACTTTCGTATAAAGTGGTATGGAACAAAATATATAAAATGCACTGTAGAAATGTATATAAAATATATTAAATATATTGAATAGAAGTGATTACTTTACCCAATTGGAAAAACTTTGTCTTCACTCTATCAACTTCCATACATCTCAATTTTATTGGGCTCTGGCAAATCACCAAAGGAAGAAAATAGATGGAAGCTTATATTTCCTGTCTTGGAAATACGAACCTTAAGAATTCCTAATGCTTGATTTAAAGTAAGTATTTCCACACCATTAGTCAAGAATTATTGTATGCAAGGCTGGCAAGAGAACTTGCTTAAAATAAGCTCAACACTATAAAAATACTTGTGGACTGCTTCATTAATCTCTAGAATATCATATGTCTAAAATAACAGTTAGTTTATGATAGTCTGTGAAATCTCATATTACAACTAATTATTGGCATATTCTATTTATTTTGTTGCCTGGAAATATAGCAATGATTAGAGCTTTTAACGTTCAGGTCACTTTGCAAAAAAATGGAAAGAAAATTTATATTACGTATAGTTAAAGCAATTGATAACCTCCCCCACTCCATCAAGTACTTCTGAACTGCCTCATTTTGGCAGAAGGGTATGGTGTTTCTGAGAGAGATGTCATTATTATTGTGTGAATGACCTTGAGAAATGGAGGAAGTGCCACAGCCCAGGGAATGTTCAGATAATTAGCCTCAGAAGGAATGTGAACATGGCAAATGTCTTAGAAGGGACCGTCCCTAATTTCTTGGCCAGTAAAGGCAATAGGCGAGAAATGTACTTTCAGACTTGGAAAATTCTGTTACTTTAGAATAAAGTAGAATTAGTTCACCTGGGAGTGTTGAACTACTGTTGAACTACCTCACAATGCTAAAAGGGTGAATAAAGAACACTATGAATACATATCAAGAAGGTATGAATGTCATCCCAGATACTTACCTAAAAGAAGCAGGCACCTATATTTGACAACAACAAGATTTATTTAATTGTTAAATTTAAATACTGCCTATCTCACTCACAGGGTGAATGTTAGAAAATTCTGCAGGTTGATGATCACCATGCGGGAGAAGGCAATAGTAAACCATTCCTATATTATTTTTACCACAGACAAGAAACATGTATAGAGGACAGAAAATAATTGACAATAAAGTGGTGGATGATGATCTCCTCAGGTCAGATAGCACTCAACACATTATTAAGAAAGAGCTGAGGATTTTTTTGAAAGCATTAATGGTGCTTATGACATGGCTAGATCAAAGCCTTTGGGATGCCAAACTACTGATGTTGGCATTCAGGAAAAAATATGAAATTATAAAGGAAGAATTATAGTATTTAAAATACTGAATCTTATTTTTATGGAATGAAATAAAATAAATTGTTAAGGATGATTACATAGAGAAATTGCCAAAGACCAAAAAGCAGAAGAAAAGCAACTGGACAAACCATGGGAATTATCAAGAAGAGAAAAGAAGCCAATTGTTAAAATAGGTTTGAAAAAAATGAAAAACTGGGATGTCAAATTCAATGTCACCTTGAAAGCTTTTTTTTTTTTTTTTTTTTACTTAGAAGCTTTGAGGCTTCCACATTTTAGTGCCTGGGAATTTAGGAGGGGGAATTTCATAGATAGGAGGAATATTAGACTCAGCAACATTTTTCTCATAAAGTCAAGGACAAGTAACCCTGCACGTGGAGAGGAGTATCTGGAGGAATGTCTCCAGTTGGAATGATGTTTGATTGGACCATGAGATGGACTGGTGGGTGCAGGGGATGGGTTTTGATTTTCAATTGGGAAGGGAAAATTAGGAACTCTCAGATTTGGGTTTTCCCAGATGTGCTAATATGACTTCTTCAATAAATTCTTACTTGGTTGAACTTTGATTCTGAGTGCTGAATGAAATGGGGAGTTTCATTGGAAAGCTGACACTTAAGGCCCAGAGGCTGTATCCGGCCTGCAGGGTACTCAAATCTGGCCCACAGAGCCACCCTGGAAATAGCAAAGGACCTGCCCGCAGTGCTTCTGCCAGCAAAAATGGAGCTTGCAAGGGCTATGTGTGTCCCTCCCAAGCTCTGATTTCACTGGCAGAGGGCTGCAGGAGCCCAAACAGAGCTTGCGAGGGCTCATTTTCACTGACAGAGCGCTTGGACAGCCACAGGTGCCCCCAACACAAGTGATGTCATGCTGGCCATGCCCACCCTGGCCCCCCAAGGTCAAACACAACCATGATGTGGCCCTCAATGAAATTGAGTTTGACACCCCTGCATTAAACTATTAATTTCACTATGTGCCCTGCTCCTTCTAATTCCAGACCTTTTATCATGCTAAGGAAAATCTATAGAAGATAAATTAACTGTGTAGATATAAAGCAGCAAATCTCTAAGAGTCAAGAACTATATGAGACAATGTGAAGCTATTTGGTCCTTAAGCAATCAATAAGTTATAACTTACTCCCTGTAAGCATGTATTTAGGATTGCTACTTCAGTGAACTAAGTGGCATCATGACAGTTGAAGTCCAGCCTTCATCACTGAAGCTGAGTTGCAGAAAAGAAAAAAAGGCAAAGCAACTGAAAACTCATTATACTGAGTGAGACAAACCAAAAACAATTCCACCATCTCATTTCAACCTTATGAAAATCTTTGCTCACATAAAATAATGGAATATGGTTAGGATATGAACATGTATATAAATAGTGCCTCCACATCCGGATGCAGATAAATATAAGGAAAATACTGTATATGTTGAGTGTAAAGATCTGTATATGCTTTTGAATACCTTTGTCAAAATTGAATTTTAATATTCTTTGAAGTCAGGTATGTTGAGAGCAGAGTTCCTAGTTATAAATCAGATGACAAATGCATTCAAATGAAAAGCTTTGGTAGCCAATATCATCTTGCCTATACAACAGTATCTTTTTCAGTAGGAAAAATGTTCAAGAACATTTTCCTAAATGCTTCTTAGCCTTATTGTGAATTATATGGACATGAACCAAATAATGCTCAAACATATTCCTAACTTCATTTTAACTCCACAATGGGCTGTTAATTCCTCCATGCAGAGGGCTTTGCTGCCTGGGTAGACCTATACATTTAGTGATACCATAGTATTTATGGGGTTGAGGAACCATGCTCTGCCTGTTGTCCTCTTTTTGTCTCTTGCACCTTTTGTAATTGAAATGAAAAACAACTAAGAAAGAGAATAGCAATTAAAATATATAAATACTCATTTATGCATACAACAACAAGGAAAGTCTGTCTCTCTTAACCTCTATTTTACAAATCTGGAAGGGAAAAATAAAGCTATTGCCACTTTATCCAGTACTACTACTAACAACAAGATCAACCCCAACCTTAATTGCTGAAAGTTTTGTTCCTCTCTGGAATACAGAATGGGACAAAAAGGAAGACTCCAATATCCAGTCAGAATGAAAGTAAGAAATTGAAAGTAAAAGATCAGTAAGAGTGATATTTGTGATGAAATAGTATTCATTTTGCAGTCATCACGGTTATGGCTTTGTTCAAGCTAGAAATGGACACAAGGGATTTTTGCAGGGCTCCAGTAAAGAGTATCATGGAATTTGTTGGATAAAACCACTTGTCCATGGAAATTTTCAGTCAACTAGATCATGATTGTCTCAAATGTGTTTTTTCAAGAGGCAACTGTACTTTCTTGTGAAAAAGTCCAGTTGCCTCTTGAAAAAGCACCTTTGGGATAAAGCTGCTCAGATCCAATCTGAGTTGGACTTCAATTGTGCAGGTCCTTTGTTAGTGAAGGAAGGTCTAATGTGATTATTTGAGTCCTGTTGGTCCTGAAGAAAGGACAACATTCTCAGAGTTTTGTGTGTGAGCACCCATGTATTAGATTCATTTCCTTCCTAGTCTATTAAAATTTGTGGAGTCCTTGGTGCTTTTTGAACTTGGTTGTTTGCTTGGTTAAAATCTCTTGGAAGATGCCATGTGGTTGGATAGAGACAATGTATCCTTGGGAGAGGGAGTGGTAGTTTACCCCCTCCTTAATAAATTATAATACAATGATTCTGGACAATTTTCACCCTTTCACCCTTCTCATTGACTTATTATATCCTCAGTTATGTGTTTCCTTCTTAATCAGTTTCAAATCTTGGGATGAGAGAAGGCAAGTCTTCAGGCTATCCAGACATGAGAAGGATCTTCTTAATGAAGAAAAAATGAAGTTCTCAAAATCTGCAAACATAGTGCATTGTTCTTCTGAATTGATGCAAGACTTTACCAGAAAGGTAACCCTCCAAGTGTACTCAGATACTGACTGGAGATAAGGACTGAAGGCTAAATAAGGTCCACATATCAATATATTTGAGTGTGACATGCAAAAATTTGAAAATAAACAAAATATGCCTTTCAAACTGCAGAGCGAGGATGTGTGAGAATTGAATATTTGCCAATGAAAAGAATGTCGTATATCAATTAGAAAAGAATAGACAAAAAATAGCAAATATTAGGGGGTGAAGATTATATGTTGTACCTGAAATTCTGATTACAAGTACTCCTGATAGGAAGTAATTATACTCTGTTATGTTTTGTTGCACATTCCACTTGTAATTACTAATAGTAATCAAAGTATATTTAAGTTATACTTGGTGGTTTTCTATTATCTGATTTGAACATTGATTATAGAAGGTTTGCAGATTTTTATCTTGGATGAATAGCTTGTTTCATTTTACTTTATTTTTGAACCTGCACTGACTTCATGGCATTGTGATTTCTACAGGCAGTTAAAAACAATCTGTATGTTATGAGAGATGTCATAATACCATTACAGTACAGAAAAAGAGGAGAAAGGCCATTCATTTGGCTTTAGTTCACTGAGAAAGTATATGAAGTTACTTTTCTTCTCCTTACTGCATCCCTAAAGAATTCTTTGCTGAGAAACAAGCTAAATGAACTGTCTAAAAAGTGCCTTGGGAAAAGAGTTCTTATTGATTATGGCAAATAAAGGAGCAGTAAGAGTGTGGCCCAGAACTCACGCTGAGAGATGACAGCAAATCATTTGTAAATCAATAAGTTTAAGTAACAAATTGCAAAAGCATTTGCTTTTGAAAATAGTGATTCTTATATAGGATTATTTTACATTTTCTAGTTTGTGGTGCACATATTGATAGATGATCTTGGTATAAATGATGTGGGCGTGTTTTGATTTGAAAACCCATCTTAGCTACAAATAACAGTATGTAGTGGGTTATGCAGCAGGAAACACCCTGTTTTGAAATCATATCTTTGTGTTTTCAGGCCAAAGGTTTAACTGTGTTGTATAACACAATCCTACGTTGTTGTATAACAAGGAGAGAGAGAAAATAGATATGGGTTGTGGTTATATACACCTCTATTATCTAAAGGAAAACAAAAATAAGAAAGGATTTTTGCCTAAGGAAAGACTTGTGTCCTTATAAGACTACTCTAAAAAATAGTCTGAAGAAGTTTGTGGTTCCAACAAAATGTTTCTAAATGGGGGAGGGTGGAGCTGGCGTCGCGGCGGTACGACACGCGATTTTGACCTCCAAGATCGCCGTCGATACCTCCACTGCTGGACGGTCCTGACAGACCTAAACCATCCCGTAGACATGGTGATCGATAAAGGCACGTCCTGATGATTTCAGGGACATCACAAAGGCCCTGGTTGATCCAGAAAAAGCCCTTTTGCTGGCGGTGGAGAGGCAGCCAGTCAATCTGCTGAAGCTGGGACAGCTCCGGAACCGAAGAGATTGAAAGTGTGTCAGTTTGGTGAGATGAACTTTTACTATTATTGCTTGAAAAGAACACCCTGAAAGATTTAAAGTGAAATTAAAAGTGAAAAGAAAAGAGTTTAAGCAGCGAAATTAAACTAGTTAAAGTGAAAGTCCCCCCCCCCCCTTTTATTGGAACTTTGAATTTGGTAAAGCTTCTGAATTTTAAACTGGACTGGTTTCTTTTAAAAAAAATTATTTTTGTTTTTATTTCCTTAACAATTTTTTGAAAGTCTGTTTTGATTTAGACTCTTCTTTTTGATTTGAGATTTATTTTTTTTAAAAAGGAAGGATTTCATTTTCTCTTTTTGTTCCTGGTATTGGATACATGAGGGGGGAGTGAAAGTGAAGGAAAAAAGTAGTGCTGCCATCTAGAGACTTTGCTATATTGTTTCTTTTTTTTTCTGTTTGTTTATGTACTTGTGCTATACTCAAGGACTCTGAGCTTTGCACTGGAAAAGATAGTGGGATGAGCATGGCAGATTGTTTATGCAGGTGCCCATCTGTGAAACTATAAATAATTAGAGCCTGGAGTTGAAGTTGAAAGAAAGAAGATTGAAGTGAAGAACTGAAAAGACAGATGAGAAAGTAGAAAATATTCAACAGATGATGATAAAAAATTGAAAAAGATACACAAAGGGACAAGAAAATTGAAGATATTGATACTTGATTGAGCGATGTCGAGAAGGGCAGGTGTGAACTATTAGGATGGGAAATTGATAGATCAGAATTCTACTTAAGATTTCAAAATGTAGAAGAAGAAAAAGGTGAAAATCTTGCTGAAATAATGACAGAAATACTGGCAGAAGTGTTAGAGATAACCAAAGAGAAGATGATGGGTGGGATGGATGAAGTGTTCCATGTCTATACAAGATATGCAATGAGAAACAGACTACCAAGAGAAGTTCATATCAGATTCACTAAAAAGATTATCAAGACACAGATACTGCAGGTGGCAAGAGACAAAACTTTAAAGTATAAAGATAAAGAAATTGTGGTTCTGAAACAGGTACCAAGAAGAGTAAGAGAAATGAGAAAAGAATACTTATTTTTGACCAAAGAATTACTTAAAAGAGGAGTAAACTACAGATGGCTGATGCCAGAAGGCCTCTTGTTCACCTGACAGGAACAAAGACACAGAATTGACACAGTTGAAAAAGCTGAGCTATTCTACTTAGAATATTTCAGAGGAAAGGAGGAAGAAGCAAGAAAGGAAGAGTCATTAATTGAATTCCAAGAGGAGTGTATAGCAGTAATTGAAAAAGAAAAAGAAGAAGGTGCAGTGGGTGGTTTACCCAGAGAGCAATGAGAATTAAGACCGACTAGGGCAATAAAACCCCCTCACAAAGCCTAACATGAATGAAAGAAAATTGATTACAATTAACATAAATGGACTTAATTTGGCTACTAAAAGAAGGAAAGTATTTCACAAATTAGAGAAATTAAAATTTGATGTAATTTGCCTTCAAGAAGTACATATCAAAAAACAACATGAATATATATTGAAACAAAAAAAAATATAGGGAAATTATTTATGTTGCTGGCACAATCTTAAAAAAGAGGTATGGTTTTAAATATTAAAGACACAATTTTGGCAGAACTAATTTACACAGATGACAATGGAAGGATTTTGATGGTGGAAATAATGGATAATAATGTAAAAACACTTTTAATTGCAATCTATGCTCCGAATGATAACCAAGAAGAATTTTACAGGAAATTACATATGAAAATAGTTGAACTGGACTATGTTAATATTTGTATGATGGGAGATCTTAATGGAATAGTTAATGATTGGTTGGACTATAAAACGCAGAAATCAACAAAGAAAGCTAGAAAGATACTACCAAACTCTTTCTTTTGAATAACAAAAGAATTTAACTTAAAAGATGCATGGAGAGAGAGAAATGTGGAAAGTAAGAAATATACTTTTTACTCAAACAGACATGCATCATGGTCTAGAATAGACATGATATGGATGTCAACAGAATTACTGGCCAACATACAAAGGTTGCAATAGAAACAAGCACCTGGGCAGACCATAATCCAGTGACAGTTATTTGGAAAGGATATAAGAAGAGATCTAGATGGACCTTAAATAATACGATATTAAAAGAAAAAGACTTTAAACAGAAAATAGAGAAAGAACTTGCATTCTTTTTTTAAAGAAAATAGAAAAGAAGATACATCTCTACAGAACTTCTGGGACACAATGAAGGCCTACACAAGAGGCTTGATAATAGACTATATAAGGAAAATAAATATAAAACAGAAAAAGACTTTCAAAACATTGGAGGATGGTTATAAAAGATTGGAAAAAGATCTACAGAAGTCCCTGCAAAAAACAACATTAAAAATAAAATGGATATAATTAAACATAAAATGGGACTAATGGAAAAAAAGGAACTAGCACAAAAAAAATTTAAAATGTTAAACAGAATTACTTTGAAGATGCAAATAAACCAGGCAGATGGCTAACTTATAAACTGAGAAAGGAAAGAGAATCAAGAAGGATTAGCCAATTAACAATCTGTTTGCTATGGAAATGAGGAGAAGAAAAAAAATATAAGATTACTATGGAAAACTGTACTTTCAAGAGAATATTCAAGAAGAAAAAGTTGAACAATATTTACAGAAAGTGAATTTACCTCAGATACCTAAAGATACTGAAACAATTCTAGAAGGGAATATAACAATGATGGAATTAACAGAAGCCTTAAAAAAACAGAATGTTGGAAAAGCACCAGGTCCAAATGGCTTACCAGCGGAATTTTAGAAGACTTTCCAGGAAATATTGAATCTTCACCTATTAGAAGTTATGAATGAAGTTATGCTAAAGAAAAGAATATCCAAAACATGGACAGAAGCATATATTACACTTATACCAAAGGAGGATACAGACCTGCAGCAAGTTAAAAATTAAAGACCTATAGCCCCAATAAATTCAGACTATAAAACTTTTGCTTCAATTCTGGCAGAAAGACTAAAAAGATATTTAAATAATTTTATCCATATTGACCAAAATCTGCAAGTGTTGGAAGAACAAAGTGTAAAAATGAACTGGCTTTCATATTTGCAAATACAATCTAGATTTGCAAAGATGTTAAAACAGAAGCTATTTATGATAAGTTGACTGATTTAGATAAAATTTTGATGTGTACTGATGTGTACTGATGAAAAGGTAATTTAAAAACTTTATGGACACTTATTAGAATTTAAATTGGAGGAGGAAAAAGTTAAGGAAATGATGATTGCTTGGGGGGAAATTTTGGATATGGGATTGATTTAGAAAAATGGCAAAAATTGTGGTCTCAAAATTATAAAATGACAATGTCAACTCCATATAAAGAAAATCTGTATAAGATGTTTTATAGGTGGCATCTACCCCCGATTAGACTTGCGAGAATGTTTAAGAATAAATCGAATAAATGTTGGAAATGTCATCAGATACCTGGTTCATATTACCATATGTGGTGGATATGCTCGGACACAAAGAAATATTGGACTAAAATCCACACATGGTTGGAAAAAATGATAAAACAACATATAGACTTTAAACCAGAAATCTTTTTATTGGGAATTATACCAGAAATATACAACAAAGAGCTGAAATATTTGATTGTAAATGTTTTAACAGCAGCTAGGATTGCATTTGCTAAGAATTGGAAAAACGATAAAATACCTATGCAGGAGGAAGTTATTAAGAAAATTATGGACTGTGCTGAAATGAGTAAATTGACATTTGAAATTAGTGAACAAGAAGATAAACAATTTTATATGATATGGGATTTGTTTTATCAATGGTTGGACAAAAAGACACGGTAATGTTATAGACTAGATAATTTTGTGACAGAAATTTAATATTTAATAATGACTACAAAAGGATAGCACAAAAGATTTGTAACCAACTGACACACTGTATGTACATAAAATGGAAGATGGTTTTATGTTTTTATGTTTTGTATGTGTATGTTTGTTTAAAAAAAATAAAAACTCTTTTAAAAAACAAAAAAATGCTTCTAAATGGAGTTAGAAACTTTATTGTCACTTTGAATGTACACTAATCAGCATACATTAAAATGAAATTTCATGCACACAGGTCTCAAAGGGTCACCACCTCCAATACACACTAGATAAGCATGACAAAATAAATAAATACAAAATTATGCATATATTCACGTATATTATATGACACAGAGAAACAGCACAGTCTAATTCTGATATATACATGTACATGGTGAGAAAAACTAATCTTGTAAGGTTACCAGACGGATGGCATAGGGACCAAAGTTATTACAGAATCGGGTAGCCATGCTAGAAATACTTCAAAACCTCCTCCCAGACGAAAGCGACAGAAACAGACTGTAAAGTGTGTGTATGTGTGTTGGGGGGGCATCTCTAATAATGCTTTGAGCTCTAAGTACATAGTGCTTATAAGCAGTATCCTGAATGACAGGAAATGAGCTTCCTATAAACTTCTTGACTGTCTTTACCACTCTCTGAATGGACTTTCTCTCTGAAGCACTGCAGCCACCAAACCAAACAATGATGCAGTTTGTTAAAACGCTCTCAATCATGCTCTGTAAAAAGTAGCAGAAGGAGAAAGATGTGCTCTTCTCATCTGACACAGGAAATGCAGATACTAGTTTACATGCTTTACTAAGGATCAGTTCAGATTGTTCATTATCTGCACCCCCACTTAATACTGTTGACCTCCTCTACATCTGCATCCTTGATACTGAGTAGAGTATGACTATGCCAGTTCTTTCTAAAATCTACGATGATCTCCTTTCTTTTATTAACATTTAGAACCAGGTTACATTTATTGCACCAGAGCCTTCACCTCTTCCCTATAAGCATCTTCATTGTCATCCCGGATAAAACCCACCAATGCTGTGTCATCCGGGTACAATACGATTTGCAGCAGATTTGGCACAGCAGTCATGGATTATCAAGGTAAACAGTAGCAGACTCAAGACACAGGTCTATGTGAAACCTGTGCTCAAGGAGATGGAGTTGGAAACTTTTCTTCCAACTCGCACAAAGTGGGCCTATCAATAAGGAAATCCAGTATCCAATTATATAAAGGAGTATTAAAACTTAATAGGCCCAGTTTGTTCACCAAATGCTGAGGAATGATTATGTTGAATGCCAAACTAAAATCAATAAACAGCATTCGCGCATGAGTATTCTTCTCCTCCAGGTGTGCCAAGCTAAGTTCAAGCACATAGGAAAGTACATCATCTATAGAACACTTTTTCTGATAGACAAACTGCAATGAGTTAAATACTCTCTCTCTCTCTCTCTCTCTCTCTCTCTCTCTCTCTGTAAAAGCACCCAGGTGGACAAGTTTAAAACTGGCTTAGAGAGCCTATTTAGAGATAGACTTTAGTTGACCTCAGGTGCTTTGCAACAGCCTTTGACCACAGGAGTGTCCAGAATGGGTTCCAAAATGATTTGAAGAAATATATCCACCTTGTATACATCACAAAAGCAATATACATGGCTACTAATATGTGCATGTCTGACATAATACTCTTGAGCTATGCATGCTGAAATAATGATAATAATGCATAGTGATTATATAAATAAAAGCTTCAAGGAACTGTGCTTTGTGCTCAGCCAAATTTTCCGGGAAAAGAAAGAAAATCTACAACATCTTGAAGTAGCCATTGAACTAGAAAATATATTTTGCATCCCACTGTATAGGCCTTCACTGTCACTGATTTCAACCGCTGAAAAAAACAGGTTATCTCTACTCCTACTTCCAATAATCCCCCTCTGTCTGCTTTTCTGCTTGTTGTGTTCAGTCCCAAAGATTCATTTACATGTGCACACAGAGCCTGTCTGAAAAGACTCCCAAATTAGCAGCACCTTTAAAAGTGCTGCATCTCTTTCTAACACATCAGTAAACACAGCAACCCTAAGTATTCTGTAAAGAAATTGATTGAAGATGTGGAATTCCTATGTTAGCCTCTAAATTTTGAGGGCAACAGTTACATTAATATCCAACATACTAAACTTCCAATCACTTTATTTTCAGTGATTCACAAGATAGATACTGCCATATATCTAAAATACTTAGAAGTTTCAATATTTAATAGAGAAGGTAATAATAGAAGGCTTCTCAAGAGTCCTACTTTGGCTTGAACTTGCAGCACAGTTATATTTAGACTGAGCAAAATCCCACTCTGAATTATTTTAATGCTCCTTCTTCTGTGCTTTTAATAGTCCCCAGGAAGCATAAAGAAATAATGTTCTGGAAAAACAATCCTCTTATTTTGTTTCTAATCAAATAAAAGTCCCACCTGTTTAATTTTGGCTTGTCAAATTGTGGTTACTGTTAAAAACACATTTGTAAAATAAAATAAAAATTGTCATCATCATAAATGGGAAAGTGTGCTGTGGAACAGTTAGTTGTATTAGTAAATCCTTAATCTGTGGGAGTATATGCCATGTTGTGTGCATCATCATTCTATTTTATTAAACTCAGTTTATTGATTAGCACATTGTGAATTCAGTGAATTGTGGTTCATTCAGCAAATTATAATTAAGCAGGATAAGGCTTAGCACAATGTGTGAAACTGAAAATGAAGAATACATACTTCTCCAAGTGTCTTGATAGGAAAACTGATTTGCTGCCCAATTCTTTCTCCAAGAAATCATCAACATCTAAAGTTCTTTGACCAGATGACAATGTACTTGAAATATTACCTTTTTATTTTTTTTCTCCAATGAACATTTAGCTAATAGTTATTTATTTCAAGCTAAAATAGAACTTAATTAGAAATCTATGAAGATTCTGTATACTGAGTAAAACCATTGAGTTCACAGTCATCATCACTTTTTGTTGCTGAGTAATGAAGACAGAGCTTGATAGACATAACTTGGAACTATTTGCATGGAAACCACATATTCCCTGCTGTGTTACTTGATGCAAAAACCAAAGGAAAAAGCATACCCTCTATGTAATCCATCCAAAAATTTCAGAAGATGATTTTGCTTGGAATATTCAGGAAAAAAGAAAGCTAGAAATAATCTTTATCATGTGAAGCTTCAGCAACCAAGAGGTTAGCCCCTGCCGTGGGAATGCATATTCAACCCCCAAAAGCATTATTTTTAGTTTGTGCTGTATAGATTGCTTGATAGTTCATAAACTAAATTTATTGTAATGAGTTTGCAGTGGGAACTTTATGTTGTAGAGTGTTATCTAAACATGAACAAAGAGGTTCATAGGTGGTTACTCTGCTGACAACTACAGTCTGCTGAGATTAGCATATTCATGGAGGCCGCTGTTTTATCCACCCCATCCTTGTACAGAAGCATATTTTAAAATGATTCTGTCTTCATCGCAAGGCTTTCCATTAAAACAGAGGCTGGCAACTGGCACTTTTTAAAGCAAATGTTAATTGAAATGCCACTTTGTAAATCTGCATGTGATGTTTCCAATGCTGCATTGTGTGGCCCAGTTGTCAGTCATGTGTATTCATAACTCCATTAATGTTAATTGGAATTGTGTGGGCCTATGGAGGGGTTGGATTTTAGTGCTTTAGTCAGACAAAGTGTGAAGGAAGGGAAAGAGGGAGAGTGAGTTTTCTTTCAAAACCTTTGATAAGTAGTAGAATGTCAAGGGGGAAAAAAAATCCTGTTTCGACTAGTAATTTAGAGCAAACAATTTTTCACAAAGGAAGGACATGTTGTGAGTATATAAAGTTGTCACCTGTCCCATTTATTCCAATTAATGGTATACTTATACAGCAATATAGTCTGAGCAAGAGAAATAAGTTATTAGGAATCTTTTACAAAGTCATTCTTAGATGATAAAAAGCAATATGACCTGTTTAATGATTCCAAAAACAGAACAACATTGTCTCAGAGAAAATGGAGGAATAACTTATATTGATATTTCAACTTTTGATGTACCGTATTTATCGGCGTATAACACGCACTTTTTTCCCCCTGAAAATAGGGGGCAAATGATGTATGCGTGTTATACGCCGATATAATGTTAAGAAGCCTTCGGTGAATGCTGCTGGGATCGGGGATCAAGGACACAAATGAAAGAAGGGGAGGGAGGAAGCAACCGAAGCCTGTCCTTCTCTCTGGGTCAGCTCTCTCAGTCGCTCTCTCGCTCCTCCACCAGCACAGGAAGAAACTGCTTCAAAGAAGCGGGGCTTTCCTGTCGCCGCAGCTTCCCTGAAGCGCCCGTTTCTCCCCCCCCCACCCCGTCCGCCCGCCCGCAGTGCTCCATTCTGCCTGCCTGCCTGCCTGCCTTCGTTAATGGTTGAATCGGAACAGCTTCGGCTGAGTAAAAGAGGCGAATAGTTATTATTCTCAGCCGAAGCTGCTCCCAAACAACCAGAAACTAAGGCAGGCAGGCAGGCAGGCAGAATGGGACACTGTGGATTGAAGCGCGCGCGGGGTGGGAGTGGGGTGAAACGGACGCTTCGGAATAGCTGCGGCGACAGGAAAAGCCCCCCACTTCTTTGAAGCAGTTTCTTCCTTGGATGGTGGAGCAGCGAGAGAGCGAAGCCTCCTTCTCTTCTCTTCCCCCACCCCGTCCTTGCAAAAATTTTCTGCTTGAAACCGGTCCCTGGTACAAAAAGGTTGGGGACCACTGATTTACCTTATAAGTGGTAATAATATTAATAAAAAAAAAAGTTCTGAGCTACCCTTATTTTGCTTCAAAGTTTTTATTTAGAAATTAAATTTTTTTTCCTGAAATTTCCCTCTTAAAATGAAGATGCGTGTTATACGCCTGTGCGTGTTATACGCCGATAAATACGGTATATACCCTGTTTCTCCAACAATATGGCCTCCTCCAATAGGAAGTCCCAGCATGTTTTATAGGCATGAAATGAAATTAAGCCCTCCCCCAAATTAAGGCCTATATTAAAACATGCAAAATGGGGGGAATGGTGGGGGGCTTGCCGTTAGGAAGTACTTTTGTTGCACACCCGGATATGGTGCTGCCTGCGTTGACCCCGATATGAAGTGCCCCACCAATGCTGAGGTCAACATCCAAGCCATCGCTGCCCGCCCGCCCGAAGATGCAAGGAGGGGGGAATTAAGTCACCCCCCCAAAAAACAGCCTAGCCATTTTTTCAGGGCTCAAAAAAAAATAAGACCCGGCCTTATTATATGAGAAACACGGTATGAAGATCATTCCATAACAATTTTCTCTGTTTTTGAAATCTAACTACAGTAGGAGCCAGTACTGGTTGCAGCCACAATAAAGAATAAGCAAACTATAGCAAGGGTATTTTATACCACAATCTTTTCAGTTCCCAGATTGCAGGTATACCTACTAGATAGAACTGCCTCAACAATATATTGCATTAATCTATCAGTGATCATTCAAATCACTCCTGAGGCAAAAGGTTAAATATGACTTCATTAGCAAAACCACAAATACATCCAAATCTTTAAATGTCTATGGAGATTCTCAGTCATCCAGGTCATGGTTGTCCCAAAGGCACTTTTTCAAGAGGTAACTGGACTTTCTGTTTTTTCTTTGAAAATGTTTAGCTTCTCATCAGTTCTGATGAAGCTTTTTGGATGAGAAGTCTTCAGAAAAAAGACATTTCAGTTACCTCTTGAAAGTCCAGTTACGTTTTGAAGAAGCACCTTTGGGACATCTGAGTCTTTAACTGTAAACCAGTCTACTTTTTCCTGATGGCCATTTGTCTTTTTCCACACTCACACAGGACAATAACAATGCAAATAATGGTTCACTATCCTCATCTCCCCATGGGATAGCTTCTCTCTTAAATTTAACAGAAATGGACTATGCCTAAACACTTGATCTTGATTTCTCAACTCAACAAAAGAGGGGAAAAAGCTTTCTTGGAGTGAAATGTATAGACTGATGTTAACACTTTAAAATTTGTCTTGAATGTGACAACAACAGACCTATGGTGTTGACTCTTGCAGTTGGCTTATTCTATTACTGGGCAAAAAAAAGGTTTAATACACTTAACAAAAAGCAAGTGCATCTGTTCCTTTCTGTGAAAGGTTGGGAGTGTTTGTTAAATTTGTCTACTGATGCTAAATTAAATAAAACATCCAAGAGACATTTGGCACACTTTGGAATGACTGAATTTTATAGCCAGGAAATAGCAATACTTTCTATTCTGGCTGCATAGATATAACAACTGCCAATATGCAGGATTCAGTGATGAGGTACATAGGATAAGCTTTCTATAATAATCTAATAGTATAGGATAGGAAATTACTTTCAATGTTCTGTAATTTTCTGCATGAGAAAGAGTGAAATATTAACAGCATAAATAGCTGCAAATATAGCTGATGTCACAATACCGAATACAATTTTTCAAATGCAAACATAAACTGGTGTTATAGATTTATAACATAAATCTATAACATAACATAAATCAACTGGTATTGATTTAAATCATAAACACAATAAATAAATTAAATCAATGTTATGCAAAACACTTGTGTAAAATGGCTGTGGAATGGGCTGCATGTATCACATGGAAAATTGAGGCATGGCTTTCACTGATTTGCCCCAAGAGGTGTCCAAAATTGTCTTCTATATCTTTCCACATTACTGTATCTACCAATTGCTGACTAGAAATGGATCCAAAAGCTACTTTCTTCCAGATAAATCCTTTTGGTTGTTAATTTATACATTTCTGTTAGTTATGTTGGCTAGGTTGGGTCAAACAGGGCACAAAAAATTATGTACCTGTTTGCCCAAACTATAGTGTAGTGAAAGATCTTTATATTAATTGGCATTAATTCACTCTTGGCCTATCCTTTCATACTTCAGTGAATTCCAATACAAAGTATATTGAAATACTTCTTAATAGGTAAAAGGTGTTTTTTTAGACCTTTCAGAGCACTGTGTTTTAGCATTTAACCTCTTTTTTCTAGCCTCTTTCTTGAGAAAGCAAGTAGAAAATGTAAATTCACTAGTTTTTAGGGTGGAATTAATAAGCAAGCTTGGACAGTCCTGTTATTAGAAATCTTTCAGATGCATGAGAGCACACACACACACACACACACACACACACACACAAACACCACTTTATCACCAGACCTATTTAACGTCTATTCTAATTTGTCAAGATATCACTGCTTGTTTATCAACAGCCACTAAGATCCACTGTGTTCTTAAAGTATCACAGTTTATCTAAATATCTCTTCTTTAAGCTGCATTCCTAATCACAACTACCTCCAAGTAAGCTTTGTAGAAAAAGAAAGCTTACTTTTAACCAGACATGGATGAACCATGATTCTGTACACCCTATAGGTGTGCTTCTTTGATTATATTTATTTTAATATAATAAAGATAGTAGTCAGTGTGCAACCTAATGTTATATTAGAATTTCACAAAACTAAGGTTTATGGCACTATTTTCCCCTTCACTTTGATGGTTGAATTTAGTATTCTAGCTTAAGTCACATATTCTTCCAAGGACAAGTTAATTTATATTAACTAGGCCTAATAGTGACCTTTCAAAAATAGCTTTTTCTTGAACTCCCCCCTTTTTATAAGTCCCCATGTTCCCTTAAGCTAATGAATACAGACCAACAACTCCAATCTCTAAAATACTCTATATTATAAAATGTCAGGCAGATGACCCGTTACCCTTTATGTTTTGAAGGAAAGAAAAAGGACTACTATTCCAGTAATTTTATACCCAGATGGATTTTTTAGAAAAAAATGTTTTAAAATAAGGAGACAAATGCCCACAGACTAATATATGCACCTTTAACACAAACGAGTTTGGAAAGCAGACTTGGAGATTTGGTTTAAGCTCCTCAAAATGAATCTTTCCTAATAAAATGTTGGCCCATTTTCTGAATGTCAGGCAAGTCATTGCTGACAATTACAACACTTTTAATGAAACAAAATGCCTGAAAGCAAAATAAATATACTAGCAGTCAACCAGATTTGCCTTCAATGGAAAAGGTTGCATGTTAGAAAATACAACAAAACAAGATCTGTAAAAGAGTGATTTATTAATACCAGAGGAACTGCATAACAAGTGACTGGTCACAGGAATTAATTAGCATGAATGCTAAATAAATAAATAAATAAAAGTGCCTTTATCTCTTGATGTGGAAAAATGTACACACTTATTCTTATGAGCACAAAGGTAGTCAGTTTCATTAATTAAAGAAGTTAAATCATTCATATGCATCTGGCAGATATTAGTGTGACTTTCATATGGTGACTGGATGCAAGAAGCTAAAAGGCTTCAATTCAACTGTGTTAATACTTCTAGTTCTTTTGCACCTCTCAGCATCTTTCAGTATCACTGACAATACTATATTTCCAAATCAGACTGAAAATGGTGGTACATGGTTTTCCTTTTAGAAAGGAAAGATGATTTTATATCCTGAAAGTGGTGACAGTAAACTTGTTGGATGTGGCTACTGCCATGTAAGTCCAGAAATGATACAACTTCTTCAAGAATATGATGACAGACACAATGTGTACATCCACACAAGCTTCAAATCAGTGACGGGATTCAAATTTTTTTACTGCCGGTTCTGCAGGCGTGGCTTCGTGGGCGAGTAGGGGAATAATACTCAGAGGTATCATTCAGCAGGTTCTGACCAGGGGTGGGATTCACATTTCTTAACAACCAGTTCTGTGGGTGTGGCTTAATCTGTGGCTGTGGCTTGGTGGTCATGTGACTGGGTGGGTGTGGCTTGGTGATCACATGACTGGGTGGGCATGACCAAGTCAATGTCACTCACATCAAGGGTTGCCTCACCTGGCCCCTCTCCTCCCAGCCATTCCTAGTCTCACCCAGCCTCAACATATCTATAGTCCTGTAAAAATGTTTACCTTTTTTGACTGTATTATATATGTGATATAGATATACTTTCAGGGACCACTGAAAGGAGGAAATGGCTCACATGCTTTGCCCAAGAGGGTGATGGGCAATAGACTTTTAAGGGGCTGTCAGAAAGAGGGGGAGGGAATGTATTTTTCAAAGCACCAGAAGGCAAACAAGAAGCAATGGATGGAAACTGAACAGAGAGAAGTATGATCATAGAAGCCCAGACCAGCACAATACCACTGAGAAAGAAAAACAAGAAATCCAAGAAGAAACCAGCATGGTTACACAAAGATCTCTCTGGTAAACTGAAAGAAAAAAAGGACAAATACAAAAAATGGAAAGAAGGACATACAACTAAGGCAGAATATCAGCAGATAGCCAGAATCTGCAAAGACGAAGTCAGGATAGCAAAGGCTCAGAACGAACAAAGACTTGCAACAAAAGTCAAAGATAATAAAAAAAGTTTCTTCCAACATATCAATAACAAGAAAAAAATCAAGGAAACAGTCGGTCCACTAAAGAGAGAAGATGGCAAGGAAGTAACAGGCAACAGAGAGAAAGCAGAACTGCTTAACTCATTCTTTGCATCTGTCTTCACGCAAAAAGAAACTATAGCTCAACCCACCAAAAACATAACTGTAAAAGACAGACCAGAAATAAAAGTTAAAATAAGCAAAAAATAGTAAGAGACCACTTGTCTGATCTTGATGAAAACAAATCACCGGGGCCTGATGGATTACATCCCAGAGTTCTATAGAAGTTGGCAGATGTCATCTCAGAACCACTACACCATATCTTTAAAAAATCCTGGAGCACCGGGGAACTACCAGAGGACTGGAAAAGAGCTGATGTGGTTCCCATCTTCAAAAAAAGGGAGAAAAAACAGACCCAGGAAACTATAGACCAATCAGCCTAACATCAATACCTGGGAAGATACTGGAAAAGATAATAAAAAAACCGATCTGCCAACATCTATAAACAAATAAAGTAATAATTAGCAGTCAGCTCGGGTTTGTTAAAAACAGATCATGACAAACCAATCTTATTTCATTCTTCAACACAGTGACTAAATTAGTAGATCAGCAAAATACTGTGGACATAATATATTTAGATTTCAGCAAGGCATTCAATAAAGTCGACCACAACCTACTTCTTAGTAAGCTAGAAAAAAGTGGAATAGATGACACCACCACTAGATGGACTAGCAACTGGCTGGCAAACTGTACTCAACGAGTAGTCCTTAATGGATCTAAGTCTACATGGAGGGAAGTAAGCAGTGGGGTGCCACAAAATTCCGTCTTAGGCCCAGTACTCTTCAATATCTTCATTAATGACTTAGATGAGGGAATAGAAGGGGAACTTACCAAATTTGCAGATGATACTAAGCTGGCAGGAATAGCTAACACCCAAGAAGATAGGCTCAAGATCCAGATGAATCTTGATAAACTAGAACACTGGGACATATCTAATAAAATGAAATTTAATATAGAGAAAAGTAAAGTCCTACACTTAGGCAAGAAAAACCAAAAGTACACATATAGACTGGGTGAAACCAGGCTCAATAGCAGTAACTGTGAGAGGGATCTTGGAGTCTTAGTGGACAACCAGCTAAATATGAGCCAGCAGTGTGCAGCAGCCACCAAAAAAGCTAATGCAATCCTAAATTGTATTAACAGAGGGATACAATCAAGATCAAGGGAAGTACTAATACCACTCTATAAAGCCATAGTAAGACCACTCCTAGAGTACTGCATTCAGTTTTGCCCACCACATTATAAAAAAGATGTTGAGACTCTAGAAAAAGTACAGAGAAGAGCAACCAGGATGATTAGGGGACTAGAGGCTAAAACATACAACAAGCGGTTGCAGGAACTGGGCTTGGCTAGTCTAGTAAAAAGAAGGTCCAGGGAAGATTATATAGCGGTCTTCTAATATTTGAGGGGCTGCCACAGGGAGGAAGGGGTCAAGCTATTTTCTAAAGCTCCTATAGGCCCGACAAGGAACAATGTATGGAAACTGAACAAGGAGAGATTTAACCTGGAAACAAGGAGAAACTTTCTGACAGTGAGAACAATCAACCAATGGAACAGCTTGCCCTTGGAAGTTGTGGGAGTGACATCAGTTGAGACTTTCAAGAAGAGATTGGACTGCCATTTGTCAGAAATGGTGTAGGGTCTCCCGCTTGGGCAGGTGGTTGGACTAGATGACCTACAAGGTCCCTTCCAACTCTGATTATCTGTTATCTGTTATCTGTTAAGCTAAGGCTAAGGAGAAACCTCCTGACCATTGGAACTGCTAGTCTCCAGAAGTTCTGGGTGCTCCAACACTGGAGGTTTTTAAGAAAAGAGTGGACAGCCATTTGAAATGGTATAGGGTTCCTCCCAAGGTCCCTTCTAAGTGTTATTCTGACACCTTTCCCAGGAACTCCACTCAGATCCAAAATGTGGCTGTGATAGTTGATCAGAGCTCCTCTGTTTTTTATATGCAGCAACATTAGCATTTAGGACAGAGGTCTCCAAACCTGGCAAGGACTTCTGGGAAAGAAGCACAAACAGAAGTGGTAAATTAAATAGTGGGTAGGCCGTGCATGGAGGAAAATAAGTGTGAGATTGTTACTTAAAGCCTGCCACCAGATGATTTTACTCCAGTCCAGGGGAAAATCAGAATAAACACACAGGGAAGACTTCACTAGAAAGGGCTTTATTTTGCTCCTGGAGAAAATCAGAATAAAGAACTGGAATAGCCTTCATGGGAAGAGGCTTTTTTTTGTTCTGCGCTGGAAGAAAATTAGAAGACACAGAGAAATTTTCACTGGAAGAGGCTGTCTGCTTTTGCTTCAGAAAAAAACCCTAATCAAAAACCCGGGAAAGCAGAAAGAGGGTGAATGACCACCACCTGCACTTTTCAACGGTTCAGCACAGTGATTCTCTTCCAGATTAGGCCTGTGACTTTTCCCTAAGAAAGTGGGAAGGAAGGTGAGGGAGATGAGACAAGTCTTACTCACCCTTCCAGCAAAACAAACTGAAGATCCAGCACATTGAGGAAGTGCTGACAAAACAATTCAAAAGAGAGGGGGAGGGGGAGGGGCAGAGACACACACAGAGAGAGACTCGATCAGCAGTCTTGGTGCAAACGAGAGAGGGATTCCCTTGGAGGCCCAGCACTTAAGATGACATTCCCCAACACGCACAAATACCTTGTTTCCCTCCAACGAGGCTTTGGGAAAGCACTTGGTTGCAAGTTGGGCTGCTGCGTGTTTGTCTTGCAAACTTGGAGAGGTGCAGGAAGGGAACGCAAGCCCAGTTGCAATGCCGGGAGAAGGAGAGAAGGAAAATGGGGAAGAAGCAGAGGAAGGAAGAAACAGGAAGCAGGAGGAGGAAGAGGAGGAGGAGGCAGAAGAAGGCATAGCAGAAGGAGCAGGAGGAGGAAAGACCTGGAACTCAGTTGTTGCAAGCCAATTGCAAGCCCAGCTGTTGGAGAACCTTTGCACTTAGTATGTGCCTGCCTTACTGTTTGAGGACAGGAACAAACTGAATGAATGCTGGCTGGTGGGAAGGAAAGGAGGCAGCCCTCGGGTGAGAGAGGCAACCTATTCACCTAATTGAGCATCCCGTTCTCTGCCCTAATCACTGGCTGGTTGGGCGTGGCTAGGGGTGTGTGACAGGCAGCACTTCTCCTGCACCACCACCCCAAAGCAAAATGGGGCTGTTTTTAGCATGGCAAGCTTCTCTGGAGCCTCAAGAGACCCAAAATGGCGTGGAGGGGTGCAGGGGGTTGGGGGTGCAGGAGGAGTGCTGCCTGTCACACACCCCTGGCCACGCCCATCCAGCTGGTGATTAGAGCAGAGAATGGGATGCTCAATTAGGTGATAGTTTGCCTCTCCCTGAAGCCTTAGAAGACCTAAAACGGTGCAACTCCCCCTGCCCCATTTTTGGCTTTGCAAGCCTCCCTGCACTACCTGGGAGCCAAAACCAGGTGCTTGGGGACTTCTGGGAGGTGCAGGAAGGGGTGGGTGGGGCCAGCTGGTCTTCAGAACTACCGGTTCACCGAACCAGATGTACAATTAACATCCAGTTCACCTAAATCGGCCTGAACCAGTAAAATCGCACCCCTGTTTCTGACCAGTTCTAGAGAACCAGGAGCAGAAATTTTGAATAGTTTGGAGAACTGGCAAATACCACCTGCTTCAAATAACACGTTTCCCTCTGAATCCAGACTTATGCATTATCCATAAGTTAATAGCATGTTGTCCATCTTGTCCTCTGTGTTACTTACCGTATTTGCCGGCGTATAAGACGACTTTTTTGCCCTGAAAACATGCCTCCAAGTGGGGGGTCGTCTTATACGCCGGGAGGACCCGACTCCCACTTCGAGCTTGAGTTGCAGCCGGGAGGAGGCTGGGGGGAGCGGTGTGTGTGTGTGTGTGTGTGTGTGGCGGGTATCACGCGCTGCGCAACCTTCCCCCTCTTCCTTCCTTAGCGGTGTGGGGAGGAGAGGATTCGAAGATCCTCACGTGCGGCGTACTTTTCTTTTTCTTTTTTTCTTTTTGCACGCAGGTTTTGCATGCGGGCGGCTGTAGGTTAAGGATGGGAGAGCCCCGGGTGGGTTATCAGGTTTTACGGTGCTTCCAACATGTGCGAACGGTGGGAGAGCGGAGAAGAGAGCGAGCGAGCGCCCGCTGTGTGAAATCCTGCCGTCAAAGCAACACTGGGGGAGGCAGGGTATAAATTTACCAGGTTAATGTAGCAATGGTGATTAATGCCCAGAACATTGTTTGCGGGTATTGGGGTGTGTGTGTGTGTGTGGTGGTGGTGAGGAGAGGTTGTCCTTTGAATGCGGAAAAGTAGGTGTGACCTTGTGTAGGAAAATAAAGAGATCCTTTTAGCGTGTTTGGCTTCTTTGCCTCCCTCGTTCGTTTTGACGTGGAGATAATGGCCTTCGGGCGGGAGGGAAGAAAACGGTAGCTGGATCATTTCAAATTTCACTTACTCTCCTGCCTCACTTCAATATGTCTGAGCGACTCCAGATACTGGAAGACTTTTTGAATGAAAGTGTTACCTCCATATTTTTTTAAAGAGGGCCACTTGGGGAAAAAAAAAGATTCTAAGGAATTCCTTGTTTCTTGATTAAAGAGAAGGCATTGAATATACTGTTCCTTGGCAGCCTTTTCAGTGTCCGGTTTTTGGTGTGTGTGTGTGTGTGTGAGAGAGAGAGAGAGAGAGAGAGATCAGCTGTATTGAGAAGAGAATGTTTCCTGTGTTCTCATTTTATTTACAACATATTTTACGCTTAATGGTAAGCAATGAAAAATATTTTTAAAACTCATTTCTAAACTCCATAGCTATTTGCATATTCTTGGTTCAAAATTGGATTAGCTCATTTCAAAATTGTCCAAAGCAGAAAAGTGCGTCAAAAAAAAAAAAAGTGCAAAAGTGGAAGGTGTGTGGAAGAGGGGGTAGTCTTATACGGCGAGTATATAACAAACTCTATATTTTGAGTGGAAATGTTGGGGGTCGTCTTATACGCCCAGTCGTCTTATACGCCGGCAAATACGGTAATATCTATTTTAAATCACAAAAGAAAGATTATCTGCAGTCTTGGAAAAGGATGTTATCAGTGTGCTAAAGACTAGAATGAAACCTATTTTACAGGAGAATATGAATCCCCTACAGCAGGGTTGTCAAACTCCTTGCCCACAGGCCAGATGTGTCATGCACTGGCCATGCCTATGCCCATTTTAGTGAAGGAGGAAAATGTCCTGATACTTCATGTGGTGCCAACGTGACAACTTGAGTTTGATACCCCTGCCCTAGAGAGCAGGTTCACATAAAGATCCTGGGACCTGGATTTGTAAATGATGGGTGAGACAAGGAATGTGTTTTCACTACCACAGCTATGGCCTCAACTCAGATTTAGCAGCAGATATCTATAATCTGATTATAACCTGTGCTGGCTACCCAACATGCTATCTTGAAGATAGCCTTAAAATCGTACCTGAATGTTGTATTTGGTATAAATACAATACAGTATATGGTCAGCTTCTGTGCAATGAGCATGTAGTTAATTAATTTAATTCACTTGATTGTAATGTTTACTTGATTTTAACTGCAACCATTTGTTTGTTGCATATTTTGTTTGTTTGTTTGTTTTTAAAATTGAAAGCCATCATGAATGTTTACATAAACAGAAAGGCATGGTGTAATTTCAATAATAAATAAATACAAATCCAGACAAGATGGTTTTGGGGATTGAAGTTCAGCCTCTTTTGAACAGGATTGCAGAGGGGTGCCCCAGTGTGGGTCAAAAAATCAATATGGCAGCTGTGATTACACAAAGTTTACTCCTGAGGCTGGGCTTCAGTCATGTCCTGATAGCTACCATCTTAGACTTTTTTATTTTTTCCTGTGGATGATGTTGTGGTTGCACTCCTGAAAAAGCAGATTTTTAATTTGTAATCTTGTAATTTGAAATGTTCCTGGATTTCCAGTTGATAGCTGTGGAAACAAACAGGTTTGTTCAAGATGGACCTTGGTGACAGTTTATACCTGCATGCATGCAGTTATCCATCTTAGTTCCATTTTTAATACTACTCTGCATGGAGCAATCTTTGGAAAGTGTCCAGAAGTTGCTGTTGGTGTAAAATGTGACAACTAGTCTATCCACTAATTGAAGGAATTGATGTTTTTATTTTTTTAAAAAAACTGTTTTGTTTGCCATGTATTTACTGCTTGCAATTTAAGACTTTTAAAGGCCTAAATACCTTAGGGCTTGATTATTTGAAGAATTTCAAATTTACTACAAGAGTTTAAATGTCACCAATTACCATGGGTGGCAAATAAAACTATTGTGCTTTATTCTCACAATATTTAGAAAATCTGTAAATACACCTTGTGATTGATTTTAGTATTAATTGTAGTGCATACTTTAATGTATGTTTAAAGCTGTTTACATTCTGCTTTATTTGTTCCCTTAAATAATTGTGAGAGTAGAAATACAGGTTATGCATCAATCACTCAAACAAACATCATTAATTACTGTGCATATTGAAAAATGCTTAACCTTTCTGTGGAAAGAGGTTTCACAACCAGATTATAATATTTTTCTCCCCTCCCCCTTATTTTATTTAAACTGCACAATTCTCTAGGCCCAAATGTCAACAAGAGTTAATTACAATGAGTCAATAAACTGAGATCAAATCCAGAAAAAAAATTACATGTTTTTTTTAAAAATACATTTAAGGATGAGATGAAGGAAGGCTAGGCCTGTCAATAAGAGTTATTGATAGAACTTAAAATCCCTATGAAAAAATGGAATAGAAGTTGGATGATCTATAATTGCTTTTTTGTGAAGGGTTTGTTCAAAGGCCAAATAAAACCAAATATTTATTAAGCAGATGCTTTGGCAGCAAAACCTGTCAAAAAATCTCCCAACCATGCAAAGTCTCTGGTGATGGTCAGTCAACCTTCTTCAAAGATTTTTGTTGTGAGAATAAATCTAGAGGTAAAAATATAGTCTATACTATTTTGAACTCTTAAAGGGCAGCATATAAATGAAATAAATAATACAAAATAAATAACGGGGAAAGTAGGAAAACAAAGATGAATATGCTTAAATGGTGTAAAACAAATAGGAATTGAGAGGTTTGGGGAATATTGGAGGGATTTGGCTCATGACTGGAAGACTAAGAAACTAAGTGGTTTGAGAATTAAAATACTGGATTAGAAAGGGATTTAAGTACTACTTAATCACAAGGCTGAATTGTACATCTCTGGGTCCAGTCTCAATATCACAGAGCCAAAGTCAGAAAGGCAAGGTAAATAACCTTTGGCATGGCTTCCAAAGAAAAGTCCAATTAACCTCTGCACAGAAGTTGTATTCAGTCCCTTTGATATGCAAATTGAGGGTGTACTGACAGAGTGAAAACTGTAATCCAGATCACCAGATTAAAAATTAAAAACATGAAATATTCTTGTCCAGATTATTCTTTCCTTCTTTCTATCCACCTTCTATTCATTTGTTTAACCCGGTAAGGATAAGGGTGGGAAAGGAGACACTTTGGTGCAGATGAAATAGATGATTTCAAACAGTTTTTCTCAATTTTGGCAACTTTAAAATGTGTTGACTTTAGCTCCCAGAATTCCACAGCAAGCCATGACAAACACTGTTTTAAATAATGTTTTTCTTGTTTCCAGTTAAGAATAAACCCATCCATTTCTTTTTTGCTGTTATGCATTTAATAATTAATTTTATATAATTGCTCAGTAGATTCTAACAATAGCATATTTGATCATTAGTAGTTATAGTAGTAAGCTGGGATATACAGGAAGTGGACCATTTATGTGCATCATGTATTCACAAAGACCACCTGTCTTTTTAAATGTCACAGTGTTAAATTTGGCCTGCAAAGTTAGATATCTAATGAAGAGAATATAGTTTAGAGAGCTGGAGAACTTGATTCCTGTCCATTCTCCAAAGAAATGGTATGGATTCCATATTGATTATATTCTGGAAACATGGTTGATAAAGGTATGACATTCAACTTTCAACTATTTTTCTTTCTTTCTTTTGGTTCATATTTCTATATATTGTTTCTATATATACTGTTTAAACAATATAGTACTGTATATTAAATCCAGATTCATGTCCTTGATGACTAGATTAAGGTACTGTATGGTAAAATGGTACTGATGTTTATATTAAGCAATCCAAAACAGTTTCAGATTTGATGGAGAGGAATAAAATGTAATATATTCCTTCCCTCTTCTGCATTTGCCTGTGGAACTTGTCTCGGTGTTTCAAACACTCACTTTAAACTGTGACCCAGAATATGTTGCTGATGGTGAGTCTTCCATTAATGGATGGAAAATTGCTAAAACATCTAAAGACAGAAAATATAACAGTGGAATAGAAATAGTTGAAACACCCTAATATTGTTGAAACATTACCTACCAATCAAGGATGTGCTGGTTATGAAAATCCATATGTTGCCCCCACATAACAGAAGCACCATTAAACTCATTATAATGGCACTATACCAGGGGTGGGATGCTACCAGTTCAGCCCGGTTCTACAGAACCAGTAGCTACGACGAACAGCTGACACTGAACTAGTTCAGTGTTTAGCCCACCCACCTGTCCAGGCTCTAGGCTGTCCTTTATTCCCTGCTTTTCCCTCCTCAGCTGCTTTGCGTGGCACAGCTGAGGTTGAAAAAGCAGGAAACAAGAGTATTTTCAAACACTGTGCACCCAAGCAAAGCATTTGTCAGCTGTCCAGGCAGCACAGCTGATGATTTCTTGAAAACGCTACACACATGATTGTCCCCAGTTCAGAGAACCACCAAATCTCTCCACTGGCTGGCCCCTCCTCTCCTTGCCCACCCACTCCTTACCTGGCATGCGAGCCATCCAACTTGCCTGGTTTGGTAAGTTGCTATTTTTCCCCCCCCCCCCCCCGATGATTAGCTGTTCTGCTCTGCCAGGAGATTTAGATTAGCTAGATAGCAGGAAATCCTTAGATCTCTTGCTTTCTAGCTAATCTAAAAGCAGAGCCGAACCTTCCTTAGGACTGAAGCTTTTCAGTGCAGACTCAGGTAGCCGATTGTAGATAGATGGATCTCTAAATTAATCTGTGATTCTGTGAGCAACTCAATCTGCCTGCCTGCTTTGGGGTAAAAGTTGCTCTTTTTTTTATAAAAAATTCAATATTTATATACATGGTGTGTTGTGAGTTAATTTTATGACTTTGCTAGTAAATTTTATGTGACAGACTCAGATAGCTGATTGCAGATAGATAGATCTCTAAGTGAATCTGTGATTCTGTGAGCAACTCAATCTGCCTACCTACTTTGCCTGCTTTTGGGTAAAAGTGTCTCTTTTTATATAAAAATATCAATATTTACATAAATATTTATAATATTTACATACAAGCCATGCACAGTCAGAAAGCCATGCCCACCCAGTAACATGACCACCAAGCCACACCCACAAATTAGGCCACACCCACAGAACTGGTTGTTAAGAAATTTGAATCCCACCCCTGCAGTATATCATTACTATTACTCACCATATTGTCATAGGTAAAAATTACTCTTATCATCTATGGAGTGACTCTGAATTGAAATAATCTGGCATGTGACACATTACGCTCCTGTCCTGTGAAGGTCCCACTCCAGTTCTAACCCATTTCAACAATTTTCCTCATGCCATCAGGGAAGTATAAATGGAAGTCAACCGAAGTAGAAGAAAATCTTTTAAATCTACTAACCCTTCAGCCAGCATAAATCAAATATAAGATTGTGACCTGAGATGACCTTTTATTAATTACACCATCCTCATTTAGCTTGTCTGATTTAATTTAATTTGAAGTGACAAATAACATTTAATAGTGGAAATGATTTCTCTCTTGCTCTGTCTCTCTTTAATGAAGCTCATGAATAAGTACAGCTCATCTCTTTTTTCTCCATCCAAGAACATCATAATTTCAGTGTTTTACTACACCATTAACTACAATTTCACAAGTTAAAAAATTAAGACCAAGTTATGTGCAGGATAAAAGCCTCAATTTAATATTATTTAATGTCATAATCTATCATTCCTCAAGACAGTAATATAGACTTTCCATTCTGAAGCCTTCCTGGTGGGCTGGGATACCAAGGAGGACAACTGGAGGATACCAGTCAATAAGGCTGGCTTAAAAACAACCAGCGCAAGAAGGAGTTTCTGAATATTTTCATATATATAGATGGGAATATCTACTGAATCAGAATAATGATATATGAACCTGCTGCAGGAAACCCATTACTGCATGAAGTAGTAAGCATTTGTTTCATTAAAAGATTGGAGTTTAATGTCTCTTAATGGCCTGATAGCTCAAATGGACCCTAACAAGCTCTCATAAGCACAGGCATCAGTGAAGTCCAGGACTGAAAGTCTTTAAAGTAACTAGTGGAAAATTAGTATATTCTGACAACTTCTAATTGCTGTTACCAGCTACAATACTCTCCATCAAGTGGCAGGGGAAGGATACTGTAAAATCTCCATTCCCACCCCACTCCAGGGGAGGAATACTGTAAAATCTCCATTCCCTCTTCACGCCACTAACCTGCTTTCCAACTCAGTTCTCCTGTGCAGGGCAAAAAAAGATGATCCAGCCAATCAAGTGGGGCTCGGGAGGCAGATATTAGATGTAGGTGGGGCCAATCAGAGGTGGTATTTGCCAGTTCTCTGAACTTCTCAAAATTTCCGCAACCTGTTTTCCAGAACTGTTCAGAACCTTCTGAATACCACCTCTGCTGCACAATGACCAATAAATGATACCCAAAGAACTGCAATGAAAATATCCAGTGATTCCTTCTTAAATGCCACCCCACTTGTGAGGTGCATTGCATAGTTCCAGTCTACATCACCTTAAAATATATTCCATTTATATTTTAATCAAATGTCTTTTCTTTTTCAGTAGCCCTATTGTTATGTTGGTTTTCCTCTGGCATTTCTTCACATTTTGTTAAAAAAATCTCTGTTACACTACTCTAATGTTATTTTCCAATTCATCTTCCTTTCACTGAGATACCAAGACTGCTAACAAGGATAGTTTGCCCTTTAACTGATTCAGTAAGTAAGAAATGGCAGAGGACAGGATAATAAATAAACCATGATAATGAAGAGAAGCTACTGATTTTACCCAATTCCTGAACCTCGCCCATGTGCCATCTGTGCTCCAGAATAAACAAGAGCCTAAATTCTCTCAGCATATTCCTCATGGAAGGGGTTGTGTTTGATCAGCCATACCAACCACTAATTCTGTCTGTGCTCATTCTTTGTGCCAGAAGCTATTCAGGCCATGTCAAAGGCATCAATCAGAAGATAAGTCATAATGCAAAAATAACAGTGTTAGTGAATGCGGGACACTCTGGGATCCATTAGTATCTCCCTCATCAAGGGTGCTAGGATATATGAAAATAAACAAACACTTGTGCTGAAAGAGAATAGTTCCTTTTGGAAGAAATTATGACTTACTGAGGATATAAAAGAATAATGTATCCAATTGTCATTTCTATTACACATAGGGTTCCTCCACTGGCATTCTTCCCTCCCTCACTGAGGAAAGAGAAGGCAATAAAACAACTAAATGCTTGGCAGCAAGGTTTAATGGGATAACACTCCCAAGCATTCCTTTGTCAGACAAAGAGTTTCTGTATATACATTTGTATTGTGACTATTTGATTGTATTTGTAGCCATTAGATTTCACAGTATTCAGTGACTCCTTTCCCAGGACTATATTATAATTTTCATTGTTTTTTATTTCCTTTTCATGGTTTTGTTAATTCTTCTTGCATTTGATTATGAGCCATGGTGGCATAGTGGTTAGAGTGCAGTACTGCAGGCTACTTCTGCTGACTGCTTGGCTGCCTGCAATTTGGCAGTTCAAATCTCACCAGGCTCAAGGTTGACTCAGCCTTCCATCCTTCTGAGGTGGGTAAAATGAGGACCCAAATTGTGGGGGCAATATGTTGACTCTTAGGGCTGTAAAGCGGTATATAAGTCTAAGTGCTATTGCTATTATCAGTTTTTATTATGAGCTATCCAAAATCATCCTGGAGTTAGGCAATGTCAAACTTTATTTCTGCATTCCTGTATATAATGCTTGTTAAATTCATTAAATATTGGTATACAGATTAATTCAATCAATGCTGCATGCATTTCTCTAGCGAATGTTTTTGATGCCTAAATAATTGTTTGTTAATGTATTTATCACTTGATGTGGTAAAATTTCAAATGTATTTATTATTGATTTATTATTGAGTAAGATTATGACAATCCCATGGGTATAAAGAAGTAGTCTATGGGTCTGTGATTCTTTGTCTTATCTCTTTGAATTTCTACCTGAATGGCATATTACTTCTGATGCATATATAAGGAGCCCTGGTGGCACAGTGGTTAGCATGCTGTATTGCAAACAAACTCTGGCCACAGCCTAGAGTTCAATTCTGATAAGGCTCAAGGTTGATTCTTCTATCCTTCTGAGGTCAATAAAATGAAGGTCTGGATTGTTGGGGGAAATAATGCTTCTACGTTATAAACCACACACATAATGCTGTAAAGCACTATGGGGCAGTATGTAAGCCTAAATGCTATTGTTATATTATTGTTACTGTTATTATTTATTCATAATAAGCAAAATGTATTATCAAATAAATGTATTCCTGTCCTACCCTCTCATGTAGGTAAAAATTACAATCTGAGAACAAATTATAGAACTTTGAGAAGAGCTACACTCAATCCCAAACACTGGTTACTCAAAAAAAAGAAGAAGAAGAAGAAGAAGAAGCTATACCCAATTAACCAGTTGATGCTTAATTTTTGATGGATTTCAGACTAAATTTATTAACTGGCCTTTTTTCACCCCTTCCTCTTTAATTAATAGAATAATTATATAAAATAACCTTTTCTTACAATACTTTCAGCAGATTTCTCTTAATTGGTAGGTATAAGTCAATTCTTTTTGTGACTTAAATAGTAACTTATAACTATTGGGGCAACTTCTTCTCACTCCAGGCATTTCTGGTGATCTTTGTAAGTAAAGAATTATAGGAGTAATGAATCATTTTTCTAGCTTAAAGTATCAGTGAATATTTGCAACTAGATCAAGAATAATGAGTTAAGACATGTTATTGACCCAAGGCCACTAGTTTCACTTAAATAAAATAGGATCTGAAATAATTATGGCTTTTGAGAAACTGTTAATCTTGTCCAATTAGTCACACCAGTTTTAAGAAATTTTCTCATGACTTGTTCTGCACTGAACTTATAACTCTAAATGAGTTGCCCTGGGTGGTTCCCATATTTGTTCAAAAAGTACGATCATAAGTGAAAAGACCTTATTATCTCATTTTTGCCTCAGAATGTTTTCACCAATCTTCCTACCCATCCCTATTTCCTTATCTGCATTCCCTGTTGTGATTGAACAATTAGCTTAAAAGATTCATTTATGCTACAATATTTTAATGCTTCTTAGATTGTATAGCCATCTAATCCTGCAGTATAACTCTAATG
Organism: Notechis scutatus; assembly: GCF_049901735.1. Taxonomy (NCBI): domain Eukaryota; kingdom Metazoa; phylum Chordata; class Lepidosauria; order Squamata; family Elapidae; genus Notechis; species Notechis scutatus. The sequence continues at coordinate 296,378,834 of NC_142009.1, forward strand.
GTCTGTAAGAATGTCCTAGCAGGACAGGAGAAGAAGCTGCAAACTAGGCAGGTAAGAGGCAGCTTAGTCCACAGAATGGGGTGTGGAAATTCTCAGAGGGACCCTTCCTAGTTTCTTGTATTTTGCGAAATTCTGTAATCTTACAATAAAAATAGTAAAAGTATTCATGGTTGGTGCTTCTTGTCTGGAGTACCATGAAAGCCTAAATGCAATACTGCAGACAGATGTACAATAAGCTGATCATTAAAGGTTATGCTGCTAAAATAGAGCAAAATATAATTTTATATCAGGAGCAATGAAATACATTTAATAAGGTTACTTTCCAATTACATATTTAATAATTGTGTTTTCTTATAACATTAAAAATTACAATCTAGTAACCATTTTTGGAGGGCAAGGGGTGTGCACCTAAGAGTATAAGAAATCACATTCAGCCTAGCAATCTCAGAATTATGGAATTAGGCATATGATATTACCACCCTACTATTCTTAAAGACCTGCAATGATTTTTTCCAGTGCTGAACTAATTTCTGTTTGCCATAACTCTGACATTCAGAGTATTTTTTTAGTTCTTTAAAGAAACTCCTTGTTCCTTTCTTCTAAACACGACCACTATGAGACAAGTCACTAATTAAAACAAAAATGTCACAATGCACTTTACTTTTCTAAAAAAACATAATTGATAGATATTTACAGTGCTAACTTTAAAGAAGCATATATTTGAAATCTGAATTCCCCCATCTCCTGTTCTAGCATTTGTATAAACATTGCAGTAGTAATGAAACATCTCTCTCTCTCTCTCTCTCTCTCTCTCTCTCTCTCTCTCTCTCTCTCTCTCTCTCTCTCTCTCCCTCCCTCCCACGTCCTCTATTTCTCTCCACTTCAGCCTGGAGTATTGCATACTGACATGCCACATTTTTAAGAAAGGAAGAATCTCCTTTCAATTCTCCAAGTTTCTCGATTTATTGCCACTGAATTTGATTTATAGAATTTGTCCTATCAATAACTGAATTTGTTCTATCAATAATTATTATAAATTGTACATAAAAATATATGTAGCTGTAGAATGACAAGGTAATTCAGATGACAGAAAGGTAGAAAAAACATGTTTGAGTAATATAGTAAACAAGTAAAAATTTTATTTTAAAAAACATTTAAATCAGAATAGGGCTTTTTTCTTTAAAAACCAATATTTCTTTAAAACCAATAACCAATATTTTCTTTTACATAATTTTCTGTATTGCTTAATCTGCAGGTGTTTACAGTTCTCACAGTTCCAAAACTTCTGAAACTTTTGAAATGGCAAGAATGGTTTTAACAATTAGGGTGAGCAAATTGCTAAGGGAAATATGTTAGTCAGTTACCAACTGAGTACTTAAATAAAACATTCCATCTCTAATGGACTCCTGATGCTGTTCATCAAGCTTGCACTAGTACAGAGTGCTGCATAGCCATAGGCAAACTTCAGCTACATCCTTGTTTGGGAATGGCAATACATTAAGCGAAACAGCAAAAACTATTTTGACATGGAAGGAAAGATAGCACAAGGTTATTATATGGTATTAAATGTCATTGAAGGTAGAATTAATATATGGTTATTAGATGCTTGTTTACTGTGGCTACTTTTTCTGATTTTTATTTTACATTTTTAGGTGAATCCTGATTTATCTGGAGCTCACATAGAGAACATAAATAATGGAACTTAGTGCAATCTAAGCTATTGATGTTTGCAGTGAAAACACTGCAAAACTCTTTACTGCAGAGCAAATGTATGTGAATGTTCCACCAGTAAACGAAGAAATTACAAATTTTTATTTTTATACAAAAAGGCATATTATTACTTTTTAAAAGTTACTCATACATGTAGGAAAATTCATTTTCAATTCTGGGAATAGTTCTTCTGTTACATACATTAAGGATTATTTGTTTGTTTTCCTCACAGAACCTACAGATTGGATTTAGAATCTGTTCTCCATGGATGAAAGGGATCACTTCAGTCCTGAGGTACTTTTACTCAATGGATGAATCTCACTTATCAGAGTTATTTCTGAGGTTTCAACAACCTTTAGACAAATGGGAAAGAATCTCATTATTTTCTGCATAAACTCAATCAGATAGGAGAGATGATTTTACAAACCACAGTCCACACTCACAAGTGATAGTCACAAAAGAGAGAAATTATTCTTCAGTGGTCTTTGTTGAGAATTCTAGAGTTGTCCAGGTTTGCAAAGAAATACTGGTAATGTTGAGAGTTGATATTTGTTAATTTATTAATTGCTATCTTCTTGACAAACATGATTCGTGCATTCCTTAGCCAGTGGCTTGGTCCTTAATAGTAATAATCCAGTGTGTAATATGTGCTGACTCTGAAGCACCATTTCAAAACTCTGTCATGTTTGGTAATTCCAGAATTCCAGAATTAGAAGAGTCATTTTACTTGTGGTTACTTTATTAGATATTTCTTATTATCAAAATATATTAGGAGACAAGAAGATTGCATTTAGATTATACATTTATCTTCAAGAAATAGCAGATAAAATGTTGATTTGGACAGCTGGGTTTAAGAGCATAAGAGAAATATATACAAAAAGAAAATATAAAAATAATATTATTTATGAGAACCAAATAAACAGAAACCAGAAATAACAGCTGATTTCTTTCATGTTCTGTAGCAGGTTTCATTGATATGTATATTGTTTCTGATAATAGTACATTACCATCCGTAATAATAAATGATACATTTATTCTCTCTTAGAAGGCAGTTGGCATTTTATTTCTGAAAGATAGATATTTGAATCATAGACATACATAAATCCTGTAGTAGAAACTGATGTAGTCATATTACGTCCATGGGAGTTGGTGCCCTTGTATGCATGCAAGCATGCAGTCTTTTTTTAAATTATTTATTCAAAAAGTTAAAATAAAAATTTAAAAAAATAAGAAACAACAATAAAAAATGGATGGAACATTAAAAATGTGTATTAAAAAGGACAAAAAAACCATAAACAAACATTATTCCCTCTGCTTGATTACAATATATATATTGTAATAATGTTAGTTTTCCCCTTTGTGAAGCAGGCTCATAATCTATAAACTTCTACAGCTATTTACAACCAACTTAGTGTGTCATTTATCTATTACAGTATATGTAAAAATTATATAGTTAACAAGTAATTCAACAGAAAAATTAAAATTCAAAGCCCTCTGTTAACAATCTGTCATTGTATTTAACTTGTAGAAAATCTACAACTACTTCTTATTTGCCTCAAATGACCACAATCATTATTTTGATCTATCCAGGATCAAATATCTTTGTTTGGTTCTTAATAATAAAATTTTCCTATAAGATTTTTAGTGAAAGCTTTCACACCAATATCTCATCTTCCAATATCTTACATCCCTTCTGTAAATATCTCCACCATACCCATTGTTGAAGCAGTCTTACTGTGAACCAAGATATAAAGTCTTTTGTCAGTTGCTTTCTGGTTAGGTATAATAAATCCATTTTCCAAAATGGGTCCAGAAAAGTCCAGTCCAAATTGTTTACCAATCAGCTATGGTAAGTCCATCTTCTTAAGAAAGTCCAGTTTATGACTCATCCAAATTCTTAGTCTGTATAATCCAGATCTCCTTCAAATGTCTGCAATAGGCCTTCTGCTTTCCAGCCATGCTGCTATTTCTTCAAATCTGCCAGCATCGGTTTAGATTACAGTCAGTCCAATTGTAGATCTGGGTTGCTGCAATTATTTGAATCATGATATTCCCTTTAGGTTGATTTGAAACCCATGTGATTTTATCAAGATTTTTACCCAAGTTTTTAATTTTAACTTGGTGCATTATTTGCAATTTTAATGCATCTGAACGTATACAAGCCACTTCCAAAACAATTCCTTTCACAGACAAAAAGCATAAATATACTGTAACAAAATGGCTGCAGTTAATTAAGATGATATTTCTCATAATGAAGTTGGGAAGGAAAAAAAAGAAAAAAAAGAAAAACTTCCATCAAAAATTTAAAAAGAAAAAAATCCAAACCAGAGCTTTGTAAGAGTTAAACCCTGTAGTAAAATCTGATATAGATGTTAATCCAATCTGGTTGGTTTCAGTACTCAGAAATTTGCTGTTAGTTTCTATATGGAAAGCAAAAGTAATTCAGAGCAGGAAAAAACCCAATAAAGTAATGAAAGAAAGTTAACATTAAAATCCAGTAAGTTAGAGTAAAGCAGCCTTCAATCTGTCAGTTAACATTTAAAAATAAGAATCAAATTATGAAATGTGCAGTTGAAAGCCAATGTGTGCTTAAAAAAACTGAAAGCTGAGAGAAAAGATGCAAACCAGGACACTCCAACTGCCCCTATCAGCAATTGCAATCTTTAGGATTCCTCTTCCCAGCAGAGTCCACAGTTGACCATAAATTGTCATGGGTCATTCCAAGCTGCTTCCATTTGATCTAGTGAGTGGACTATTAAGGAATCTGCTTTGGCAGCAAAATCAGCTGTTTGTTGGCAGGAGAAGCAAACACACCCCCACACCCCCGGCTCAGCATGTCATCTTGGAGGGAACCCACTTTTTGAAACAATTTTGACTCCTAGACATTGCCTGGACTTAGACCCTGCAGTTTTTTTGGCAAGATTTTTTGAAGTGGTTTGTCATTGCTTCTTTCCTAAGGTTGAGAGTAATGACTGGCCCAAGGATAGTCAACTGGCTTCATGTCTAAGATAGGATTAGAACTCACAGTCTCACAATTTCTAGCCTAATGCTTTAACTACTATACTAAACTGACTCTCATAAAGTTCATAGTATTGTATATATTAAGCCAAGCATATTTTTCCTCATATACCATTATCTTCTTTGAAATATTAAATACATTGAACACCATATGCATGATAGATTTAACAGGTTGATATCTAGGAATATGTGCAAAGGTTGATTTATGTTGGCCTTTTGTAAAAAATGAAATAGATTTCTTCTGAGGTATGTAGATCACAAAGCCAGCTGCTTAAGCACATGCAGGAATTATTTAATTTTAACCTTTTTGTTTTAATAAATTCCTCCCCTCACTTAGTTTGAATATTACCTGTGGACAGAATTTATTACATATTTTATTGATGAGGATACATATCTATATCAGACTGGAACACATTGCTCATCTGGGCCCCATTGGATTTGTTGGCAAGGCTTGTGATGTGAATAAGAATGAACTTTCCATTCAATGTAACTAGCTGTTTATACAGTATGTAGTCCATGACTAGTGCTGGGAAAAAAGCCAGTGAATATACATACGTAGCAGTTATGACAGACTATAATAATACACATTGCTGGAAAAAAATAGCATAGATTTCTCTACTGAGGAAGATACATGTGATTTACGACTCAGGGACAAGCTTGGTAATTGTCAATCTGCCCATTTAATCATCTGCCAAATTAGGGAAAATGTGTTTTCTGGAAAGCCATTAACTTGGTTGAGAAACTTGCTTTGCATAAAGTGAAGTTCCTTTTTCATAGCTAGTGGTGCATATGGAGAGAGAATATCTTGGGAAATATATGAAAGCTTGAAGGCTGAAATTCTTAATTTTTAACATGGTAAAACTTAAGCATTTTGGATCTGATAAATTCCTAACTGCTTTTATTAATTTTTATGAGAAACCATTTTCTCAAGTATAATTCTTATTATTTTATAATCCCATATTTATGCATTTATTTTTTTCAGAATGCACCCCCAAAATAGATTAAAACTGTATTCTAGAAACTACTAGTGCCTTCTGGAATTTTCCAGCAGAAGTGGCTCTGGAAAGATTCCAACCAAATGTCTTATGTTTGTTTCTTGTAATGGAACTTGAATGTGACTTGAAGAGAAGAAAGATTCTTGAACAGATTCTTGAACAGATGAAGAACGTATTATTTCTTTATTGGGGGAAATAAAACCCATGTTTCTGATATGTATACTCAGCTTTGCCAGTCTGGAAAGTTCATATAGCATACCCAATCTGACAGGTGATTGATACAGTATTTGCCTATTCCATGTTGTACACAAAATCCATACATCTAGAATAGTTGTGTACAATAATAGTTAGACTGCTATGGTGATTACTTCTGAAGTGCAAACACAAGAATAAAATATTCAGACACAATTAAGTATCTCTATGACTTTACCTTGATTTGTTGCCCTTTTCTATCATTAGAACAGCTTAATACAGCTTATTATTGTTATTGAATCTGTTAAGTTTGGAGAATAATGGAGACCAGACATCTGACCAGTGACTTCAACTCTTTAATAACAGTAGATAGAACAGAACAGAGCAAGGCTATGGGCAGCAGTAACCCTTTTATAGGGTTGGCTGCTACCCTATTAACCAATAATATGTGCAACAAGTTCAACTAATACCCAATAAGAAGTGTCCTAATATTGGCCAATCAGGGACTTGTTATGGACCAATCCTTGTTCGTTGTTTAAGGACCAATCAGGTGTGCAGGCTTTCAAAACCCGCTTTGCATTTGGGCTTAGTTACTTTTTATTGATTCACAACACCCCTCCCCCTTGGGCTCTGTTTGAGGGGAGCTGTAACAAAATCCTCAAGATAGTCAGGCCGTTTGGTCTGTCTGGATGATTTCTGTGGTTCCGTCGGGTTTGGCCTAAAGTCCGGTTCCGGTGGAGCGTTTGGATGATCTCTGTTAAGCTCCGTTTCGCTGCACGGAAATTCCGTGCTGCTTTCGTTGTGGTTGTCCCCACCAATCAGTGTTTCTTCGGGGTTTTGCAGTTCGGTTTCCCCCGTGTTCATGTCCCATGGGAAAGTCAACTCCCTCCCTGCTTCGATTCCCAGTACTTTGCTGGGCCGTAGGGTTTCCGTTGGCCTGCTATCTGTCATATCGAAGTCAATTTCCACGATATTTCCTCCCCCCTCAGTTGGTGAACCCGGGGAGCCATGGGTGCTGGGTGGTAATCTCGAACGGAGTTGGTCTATGTGGCGTTTCCACACCCTCCCATCGTCTGTTAGCAGGCGGTAAGATCTAGGCCCTGTGAGGTGGGTGACGGTTGCGGGTATCCATAAAGGGTCGCCGGAGAAGTTTTTGGCAAAGATTAAATCGCCTACCTTAAATTCCCGGCATTTGCTGCTGGAGCCGAAAGGCTTTTCGGGTGCGTATGCGGGGTGGAGCCGGTCAAGGTGCGATCGTAGTTTCCGCTCCATGAGAAGTTCGGCGGGCGTTTTGTTGGTAACGCTGTGGGGCGTGATGTGCTGCAACAATAAAATTGATTGATTTTTCATCGATGTCGCGAATTCCATTTTGTGGAGGGTCTTTTTACAAACTGTACCATGCGCTCTGCACGTCCGTTCGCCGTAGGGTGTGCGGGCGAGGTTAGCGCATGGCAGATGCCCCGGTCAGCAAGATATTGTTCAAATGGTAATGCTGTGAACTGTGGGCCGTTATCTGAAACCAGAACGTCCGGAAAACCATGTGTGGCAAATAGTCTGTTTAATTTGTTGATAACTGAGTCCTTTGTAGTTCTGTTCATTCGATGGATCTCGAGCCAATTTATATAGGCGTCGACTGTAATAAGGAAAGTGTGCCCTTTTGTAGGCCCCGCAAAGTCAATATGAATACGGGACCATGGTCCCCTCGGAGTTTCCCATTCGGTTGGGCTTGCTTTAGGTGGGGCGTTGCTGACGTCCTGGCAAGCGTTGACAAGTAGCGACCCAGGCCTCGATTCTTTTGTCGATTCCGGCCACCAGGCGTAGCTCGTGCGAGTGCTTTCATTCGCACGATGCCGGATGTCCGTCGTGCAATACTGCTAAAACAGTTCGTTGCAGTTTGCCCGGGATTACGACTCTATCGCCCCACAAGATGCAGCCCTTTTGGGAAAACAGTTCGGTTTGGCGGGCTTTGAAAGGCGCCCATTCAGGTGATAGTTGTTCTGTTGGCAAACCACGTTCAACCCAGCGTAGGATGTGTTGCAGGACCGGATCTCGTTTTGTTTCGAGGGCAATGTCTCTCGCCGTCAATGGCGGCGCGTGTAGAGCTTCAATTTGCAGCATTGTGATGGTTGGGGCTGGATCTTCAACCGATTCTGGGAGTGGTGTTCTGCTCAATGCATCAGCGTGGAGAATTGATTTCCTCAGGCGGTGTTGCAAGGTGTAGTTGTACGCCGCCAAGAATTCAGACCAGTGGGTCATTCTGGGGGACAATATATACGGGGTTGGTTTATTACCCGCAATAATCCCCAGTAGTGGTTTATGATCAGTAATTATTGTAAACGCACGCCCATACACATATTCATGAAATCGTTTAACTGCAGCCACAATAGCTAAAGCTTCTTTATCCAGCTGACTATAATTTCTTTCAGCTTTAGCTAAAGTTTGCGAAAAAACGCGATGGGAACTTCTGCTCCGTTCGGTAATACGTGGGCCAGGATTGCTCCAACCCCAAAGGTGAGGCGTCACAGGTAATAGTTAACGGCAGAGTCTCGTTGTACTGCATAAGTACAGAATCAGAAGTTACCAATTTCTTTACTTGTTGGAAAGCGTATTGTTCAAACCCACGTTGCTTTTTTGTCTAAGAGTCTATGTAATGGTTCAGCTACGGTTGCTTTATTGGGTAAAAAGGCGTTATAAAAATTGATAAGTCCAAGGACGCCTGTAGATCTGCCTTGTTCCTTGGAGTGGGGCCTTCTTAATTGCCTTTAATTTGTCCTCAGTGGGATGGATTCCTTGACTGTCCAGGAGGTATCCCAAGAACTCCACCCTTTCGGTACATAACTGGCATTTATTTTTTTTGACTTTGAGGCTGGCGTCTTGGAACCTTTGTAAGACCATTCGGAGTTGTTTTTCTAGAATGTCTCTGTTAGGGGCGGCGATGAGTACATCGTCGAAATACGGTACGACCCCTCTTATTCCTTGTAACAGCCTTTCCATTAAGCTCTGAAAGATTCCTGGAGCGACGCTCACCCGAACTGGAGCCGGTTGCATTTAAATGCGCCCTATGCGTGACGATAGTTTGCGCCTCCGCGGTGGCCGGATCTACAGGCAATTGTTGATACGCCTGCGCTAGGTCTAATTTAGTGAAAACTTTCCCGCCGCCCAGGGAATGGAGCAGGTGTTGCACTACCGGCACTGGATATGCACTTTGTTGAAGTGCGTGGTTTAGGGTGGCCCGGTAGTCTCCGCAAATTCTCAGTGACCCATCAGGCTTGATAGGCGTCACTATTGGGGTTTCCCACCGGGCGTGGTCGGTGGGTTCCAGCACGCCCTGTGCTATTAGCTTACCGAGTTGTTCGTCGATTTTAGGTTTCAGGGCGAACGGCACCTGACGCGGCTTAAGGCGGATGGGTGCTACCTCAGGGTTCAAGTTAAATGAGATCGGGGTCCCCTTGTACTTGCCTAGTCCATTCGCGAAAACATCTTGGAATTCTTGCATGAGGGCTTCCTCCCAATCGTTGCTCTCAGCACGGTGGACTCCGGCTACAGTGATTCCGAGCAGTCTGAACCATTGCAGGCCTAAAAGACTAGGCCAGTCACGGTCAACGACAGTCAGTGGCAGTGCGACGGTGCGGTCCTTGAAAGAGACCTGGAATCGGCGGGACCCGACAACGGGAATTCGGTTACCCTGGTAATCTTTGAGTATAACCCTTTGAGGGTTGAGGTCTTGGCGGCGAATCGTCGGAACGAGCTGTTGGAGCGTCTTCCAGGACACCATCGAGAGGGATGATCCTGAGTCCACCTCCATCACACAAGGTTTGTTTTCGATAGCGACCTTCACTCTGATTTTCCCGGCATCTAGGGATGTGGCGTGGCCTATGGTAATTGTCTGGTGGGTCTCTTCCGCCTGGTTTCTTCCCGCCTGGTGGAAGTGGTGGACGGTTTGTTTCTGCAGGAGTGGCTTCCCCATTGGTGATTCAGTTTGTCTCGGGGTGTGCCGATGAATCCTGAAGACTGGAATTCGGCCTGTCGGGGTTTGGAGTTGGAGTTTTGTTTGCTTCTGCAAACCTTTGCGATGTGTCCTCTTTTCCTGCAAACGCGGCAGAGTGCGTCGAGGAATTTACAGCTGGATCGTGGGTGATTCGCTCCACATCCTGCACAAGGTCGAAGTGAGCGTTGTGTGAACTGGTCTCGTTCAGTTCGGAGTCGGTTGACCTCTTCCTCATCACTTTCTGATGGGGATTCTAGGTCTTCGTGGTGAGTCGATACCGGGTGTCTCTCTGCGCGAGGCGAGGTATCATTGGCGAGTTGACGTAGCGGTGCGCTGGTGCGGCGTATTCGGGCTGCCGACTTCTTGGTTGCTTCTGCTGCAGTGGCTTCTTTAAGGGCATCGGTGAGGCTGATGTCCCCCTTAGCCATGATTTTGCTCTGGATCGTGCCGTCTTCTAGGCCCAGAACTAGGCGGTCTCGGAGGGCTTCTTCTAAGTTAGAGAATCCGCAGAGGCCTCCAAGGTTGTGGAGGTCTGCGACGTAGTTGGCAAGGCTTTCGCCTTTCTGCTGGACCCTCTGGTAATATTCGTGCCTTCTGACTAAGGTTGGCACGGTGGGCACGTAGTGGGCCCGTAGCAAAGGCTCGAGGGCGTCCCAGTCCATCGCTTTTACTTCGGCTGGCTTGGCAAGTGATTTTGCCATTTTAAACACGGTAGGCCCGCAGTGGGTTAGAAATACAGCTCTTTTTTTGCTGGCTGTTGCATCTTTCAAGTTGTTGGTCTCCAGAAACATCTGGAACCTATCCATGTACGATTCCCAGTCTTTGGTTTCTGGGTCGAATGGAGCGGGTGGTACGGCACCACTGGCCATGTTGCCGTTGATAGTGCGTGTTCGACCATGTGCTCTGTTGGTTGCTCTGTAGATCAGTCAGCTCTTCGGTCTCCGCATCCCACCTTCGTCGCCAGTGTTAAGTTTGGAGAATAATGGAGACCAGACATCTGACCAGTGACTTCAACTCTTTAATAACAGTAGATAGAACAGAACAGAGCAAGGCTATGGGCAGCAGTAACCCTTTTATAGGGTTGGCTGCTACCCTATTAACCAATAATATGTGCAACAAGTTCAACTAATACCCAATAAGAAGTGTCCTAATATTGGCCAATCAGGGACTTGTTATGGACCAATCCTTGTTCGTTGTTTAAGGACCAATCAGGTGTGCAGGCTTTCAAAACCCGCTTTGCATTTGGGCTTAGTTACTTTTTATTGATTCACAACACAATCAAAGGAGGGAGGGAGGGACATAAGCAAACATCAACACATTCCAATCAAGTCCTTTTTATTTAAATGGAAGAATTATACATATGTTTACAGCTTGCACAGTGTAAGAATGCAATTTTATTGCATAATTTTTGCTGATTCATACATTATATTTGTAAAATTACTGTATATTGGTAAAAACAGTAAGGTACATATCACAATAAAACATTCTTGTTAAACAAAGACACACTAGCAATAAAGTATTCATATTAAAAAAGAAGAGGAGACAAGACTCTTTTGAAGAAGAGGCTTCAGTATGAAGAAATATTATGTGAGCTTCTTTCATGAGGAAATACTGTTTCTCTTGGGCAAATATATTGGATAGTTCAATTTTGGTTGGATGAATAATGCCACATGTAAAGTGGTACCTGGCTATACAGGTGTATCTATTGGATTGCATCCAGAAGTGTATTGTGAACAATTAAAGGCCCACAGCACAGATATAATGTGCTTCTGGTAACATGAATGAAGTAAGGAACACTCAGCAACATTCTAGACAATTTCAATTTCTGGATTATTATTATTAAAAGATAGATCCAGTTACTCAGGAGGGGTAATAGTAATTCTGAAGGAGCAACTTTGCAATTTGAGTGTTCTTCTGAGTTCATAGCTACTGTGTATGGGCAGGTTGAGATGATGGCCAGAAGGGCCTTCACTCAACTTTGGACCTGGTGATAATAATTCACATCCCCAGCATAACACATATAGACTTGCACAATAATTTTACATGAAATACTGGTAATCTTTGAAAAACACTATTCATGAGATAACAAATGATGCAAAATATAATGGCCCATGTTTTTCATTGTAGACCCCATTCTGTGAAGTAGCTTTGCCACAAAGATGAAATTGGTGGCTCTGCTTCAAAAATAGTCAAGAAAGAGTTATTTGAAGAGTATTTTGAAATCTAAAGTTATCTTATAACTTTTTAAATAAAAAAATAAAAATTATAATATTATATTGCTCAAAAACATGTTCATCATGCTCATGCCAATTGCTTCTGGCAATTAGTTCTTAGAACATTAGGACTATGTTCTTCATGTCTTTGAACATAGCAGTGAAAATATTCAGAAAAAGGTTCTATGTTATTCAATATTTCTTCTTTTCTTTCTTCATATGGCATCATTTTCATTTGATCATATAGTTTGGTATTGTGCCAGCAATAAAGTGTGGGTAACAAAAATAAGTAATGAGGACATGCAGATGGCAGGAACAAACTTGGTACAAGCTCTGGGAAATTAATTCCTTAAATATGAATGATCCTCAATTGAGTTCCTGCTGGCAGGAAGCATCTCTACTTGAACACCAAGAGATGCTAATATAACATCACTCCACAGGCCATCTGGAAGTGCTTTCAGTGATCAGTTGTAGTCAATTCTTCTGCTCTGTTTATTTTCCTCATAAATAATCCTTTTAGAAGAAATACCTGTGAGTCAGAAGAGGAAAATTAGGATACAGTGACTCATCAAATATAGGAGATAGAGAGATAGAGAGATGGGGGATAAATGACAGAGATAGATGTCAGAGATATTAGATATTTTAGCTGTTTTTCATTGCAGTTCTATACTGCAATTCACTTGTCTTTAAATAAACTCATTTGAAAATAAACCTTAATAATCTTCATTAATATCTTCTTTGCAAACCAAAACAGAATTTATTGTCCAGAAGACAATTCTTTATAATTAATTCCAAATTCTTATTGACAAAGAATAGAAATATAGAAATGTCAATATTTCAATTTTATCTGACCTCTTCATTTATTTACAACTTTCTAAGATACAAAACTTATTTAGTCTTTTGTCATTTATTTTAGATTCTTTGAATTCTTAAAGCTTCTGATTATTATTATTTCTTTCATTCAGAAATTAAGGCAGTCACCCTGCATTTTTATTTCATTCCTTTTCAACCTGTCATGCCAAAGCTTTCTAATAGCTTAGAAGTAATTAATGGCCAATTTTCAAAAGTGAGTAGAAAGTGAGGTTTGTGAACTTACTGTCTTTTAAAAGTTTCCACTGCAGTTGTGGGCAGGATGGGTAATTCTTTCATTTCCTAATACTCGAACTCAACAGTCTCCAACCTTTCCAGCTTTGCAGATTGGAAGGCGGAGGGATGGTTCTGTGTGAGTGGTGGGTGAATGCACATGTGCCCACCTCTTGCACAAATGGAGCTGCACATGTGCACTTGCTGAACCGCTGTGTGTATAAGTGGAGCTGCAAGCCCACTTGCCTATCACATCTGTGGCATGGTTCTAAATGGGCCACAGTCTGGGGGGTTTGGGACCCCTGCTCAAATTCATGGAAAACTGCTATCTTGTGGTCTCCTCGTGAGGAAAAGCTGTCTACAGCACATGTGGGTGATCTCCCATCCTTTCTTTACCTACTCACTTGTTCCTTGGTCTTTACCACAATCATCAGCTCCATTTTTTGCAGATCCATTTTCAGTTTACCAAATCTTCCCCAAAAGTCACCAAAGGATAACTGTGCTTCATTCTACATATTAATTAGGGGCATGTCAATTTTGTTTAAAAATGACACTTAACTGTAATTTCACAGAATTTTTCAGTACCTAATTTTACCTGAGTTCAATATTTACTTAAGAATGAGTCTCAGAATTATGTCATCTATGCAGCCACTGACAGGCACTCAATATGAAATGAGTGGCACAAACATTTAATAATTACATAAATACATAAATTTATTTATTAAATTTATATGACATGCATATTGAGTGTCCCTTAGTGTCTATGCATGGGTGATTCTGAGTAATTCTGAGACTTATTCTTGTTTCAGAAGGTAAGGCTAAGCACAATATTTGAAAATAATAATCAAAAAGATTTTAGCTACATATTGGGGGGAAATCATTTTTCTTGGAACTTTTCATCATTGTTTAATAGGCTATGCTAGGAGATAGTAGACTTAAGTAAATATAAGCAGGTCATCTTTTGAGAATATTACTTTTTAATATTTTACTCTGAGAAGGAGAATGGACCTTCAAAATCTGTTGTGAAAATGTTGTGGTGACATATTCTGAACTTTTTTTTCACAGTATTTGAATTAACACAGAGATAGCAGTATTGCAAACTGATTATTATAAAAATAAAATAAATAATTTACCAACTGTTTTGCTTCTCTTCTGAAAGGAATTGTACTGAATTTTCAACGTTCCATAACTAAAAATGAATCATTATTTTTAATAACTAACCTTAGCTCCAATCTATTTTCCTCTAGAGAACCATCTTATCATGCTTTTTTCAAATATTTCAAAACAAAAGCATTTTCCCATGGAAAGTATTTTTATAATTAATGTCAAAATCTAATTTTAATTTTATTTGGACCCTTAGTCCTTTTCTAACCTTCCAAAATAAAAGTTATAATCACTCCTTTTCAGTTTATCTAAAAAAAGTTGTTAATTTTGTATTGTTAATTTGTTTTACTAAGGATTAAAGGAAACTCACCCAATGTTTTTAAACTTGTTTATCCAAAAGTTCCTAGTAGTTGAAAAGCAATTAACAATTAATTTATGAAAGTGACTAGAAAGGGAACTATGAGAACTCAGTATCCTTTTAAAGGTGCCAACCATTTTTGAGCAAGATGATTTTCCCTCTTCTTTCAGAACTATAAGCAGATTGTTACCTTGCAGTCTCCTCACAAAAACTATCTGGAAAACTTGTGAGTTATCTTCTTAACTGGAGAGAAATTACAAAGAGCTGATTTATTCACTAACTTGTCATTCTGGTGGTCAGATTTTCAGTTAGCCATTTTATCCTCATCTGTCCTGATATATTTTATTTATTTTATTTTATTTGATTTGCCAATTGTTTACAAGATAATAAGTATAAGTGTATACATAGTTGTGAATACATGAAATGGGTACATATAAGAAAAATAAAAGAATAAGAGAAACAATAGGACAGGGACGGTAGGCACGATGGTGCGCTTTATGCACGCCCCTACAGACCTCTTAGGAAAGGGGTGAGGTCAATAGTAGACAGTCTAAGGTTAAAGTTTTTGGGGTTTGGGGAAGAGACTATAGAGTCGGGTAGAGTATTCCAGACATTGACCACTCTATTGCTGAAGTCGTATTTCCTGAAATCAAGTTTGGTGCGGTTTACTTTGAGTTTGTATCTATTATGTGCTCTTGTGTTGTTATGGTTGAAGCTGAAGTATTCATTGACAGGTAGGACATTGCAATGTATGATTTTATATACCATGCTTAAGTCCGACCGAAGACGGACATATAGAGTCATCAGGATCATCTAGGGCTGAATCTGTGCACACTTGTATTTTCTCCTTCATTTTAATATTAGCTGGTATTTAAATAAACACTGTATTGTTTAACATAGCAGTTTGAAAGATACAGATACAGATTAACAGAGTTGGAAGGGACCTTGTAGATCATCTAATCCAACCTCCCCAGCTAAGCAGACCCTACACCATTTCTGACAGAGGGCAATAGAGTCTTTTCTTGAAAACTTCCAGTGATGAAGTTACCACAACTTCTGAAGGCAAGCTGTTCCATTAGTTGATTGCTCTCACTGTCAGAACCTTATTTCCAAGTTGAATCTCTCCTTGTACAATTTCCATCCATTATTCCTTGTCTGGTGTTCAGGTGCTTTGGAAAATAGCTTGACACTCTCCTTTCAGATATTAGAACACTGCTATCATGTCTCCTCTGATCCTTCTCTTCACTAGACTAGCCATGCCAAGTTCCTGTAACCGTTCTTCATATGTTTTACTCTCCAGTCCCCTAATAATCTTGCTCTTCTCTATACTCTTTCTAGAGTCTCAACATCTTTTTTATAGTGTGGTGACCAAAACTGGTTGCAGTATTCTAGATGTGGTCTTACTAAGGCTTTATAATGTGATATTTGTACCTCACTTGATCTTGATTGTATCCCTCTGTTAATACAATTTAGGACTGCATTGGCTTTTTTGGCTGCCATCATACACTGTTTGCTCATATTTAGCTGGTTGTCCACTAAGACTCCAAGACCACTCTCACAGTTACTGCTATTAAGCTTCGTTTCACCCAACCTATAGGTGTACTTTTGGTTTTTAGAATAGAATAGGATAGAATAACATAGTTGGAAGGGACCTTGGAGGTCTTCTAATCCAACTTCCTGCCTAGGCAGGAAAGCCTACACCACTTCAGACAAATGGTTATCCAACATCTTTTTAAAAACTTCCAGTGTTGGAGCATTCACAACTTCTGGAGGCAAGTTGTTCTGTCAGGAATTTCTCCTTAGTTTTCTTGGCTAAGTGTAAGACTTTACTTTTCTCTACATTAAATTTCATTTTGTTAGATAGGGCCCAGTATTCAAGTCTGTCAAGATCCATCTAGATGTTAGCTATTCCTGCTGACTTAATATCATCCCCAAATTTGGTAAGTTCCCCTTCTATTTCCTCATCTAAGTTATTTATGAAGATATTGAAGAGTACTGGGCCTAAGATGGAACCTTTTGGTATCCAACTGCTTACTTCCCTGCATGTAGATGTAGTACCATTAAGGACTATTCATTGAGTATGGTTTGTCAGCCAGTTACAAATCCATCTGATGGTGATGCTATCTATTCCACTTTTTTCTAGCTTACCAAGAAGTAGGTTGTGGCCTACTTTGTCAAATGCCTTGCTGAAGTCTATATTATGTCCACAGTATTTCTCTGGTCTGCTAATTTCATTACTATGTTGAAAAATGAAATAAGATTGGTTTGGCATGATCTGTTTTGAACAAACCCATGCTGACTTCTAGTTATTACTTTACTCATTTCTAGATGTTGGCAGATCTGTTTTATTATTATTTATTATTAACTTTTCCATATCTTCCTAGGTATTGATATTAGGCTGATTGGTCTGTAGTTTCCTGGGTCTACTTTTTTCCCTATTTTGAAGATGGGAACCACATCAGTCACTTTACCAGTCCTCTGGTAGTTCCCCGGTGCTCCAGGATTTTTGAAAGATGTGGTACAGTAGTTCTGAGATGACATCTGCCAACTTCTATAGAACTCTGGGGTGTAATCCATTAGGTCCCGGTGATTTGTATTCATTAAGACAGGTATTCTCTTACCATTTTTTTTGCTTATTTAACTTTTATTTCTAGTTTGTCTTTTATAGTTATGTTTTTGGTAGGCATGCAAGTGCATTCAAGTGTGAATAGATAAATAGGTACCACTTTGCTAGGAAAGTAACAGCACTCTGTGACATCATGTTGGCCACATGACCATGGAAATGTTTTTGCACAGTGCTGGCTCAATGACCTTGAAAGGGAAATGAGCACTGCCCTCTATTGGCAATGGCTTGTGAAGTAAAATTTGCAGGGACACCTTATCTTACCTTAACTTGCCTTACCTTATTGTACTTTGTTGTCCAAGCACTGATTTCAAATATCTGTATCTCTAAGCCAAGCATGTAGAATTTATTTGCCTTCTTACACCAATAAAATGTTAATTGTTCTCCAAATATTTCATTTCTTTTAAAAATTAGTACATTAAGAAAACAGGTTCAGTATACGAATATGTCTATAGTAGTTGTGTACATTCATTTATGATCTCTTAACTCGTTAGCTATTAGCTAATGAGTTAAGAGATCATAAATGAATGTACACTTTTTGCTATATACATATTATAAATATCTTTTCTCATTAAGCAAAATTTCTCCTGTGATCACTGATTGGAGTATGACGCCTTTATATCTTTCCCCTAAAATTATAACACTTAATATAATACATAACTTCCGTTCGGATTTTGCTTGGTACATTCTAAAACTACACAATGTATTTTAAAAAGAAAAAAATATAAATTTATAACATAATTAAAACAACAATCCATACCAATTCGATTATATCATTAATATTAATATTCATTTAAATCTTGAACATTTTACACATTACTTTTCAAATAAGTATCATATTTCTATGGAAACACTTATAAACTTTCCATAATTACTTCCCTCTCACTTCACTTATATTTTATAAAACGTTAAGTAGTTAAAATGTTCCCATTCCTTCCTAGTTCAAATCTCTCATTTATTTCATTTCATTTATTTTGTTCACAAAAGTTTCACTAAATTACACTATTTTATTCCACTTTTTAATCATATGTTATTTCCAATTTTCTAACATTATTTCTATTACAAATATAACAATACAATCTTATGTACCTTTACAGAATCCCTTTTTCAGTTAAATTTTCACCCATTATCTCTGAATAAATCCTGTTTCTTTACATCTTGCTCCAAACCTTTGTAACTTCTCTTCCCTTCCTTTTTCCCTTTCTTCTCTCTCCCCCTTTTACCCCCCCCCCCCGTCTCTCCACCTCCATTTCCCTCTTCTGTATTCCCCTTTTCTGTTGCTTTCCAACATTATATCCCCTTTTCACATTATTTTTCCCTTTTTTGGCTGTTTTTTTAGGTCTTAAATTCTCCGTTCTCTTTTCCCCCTTTCCCTTTTCTTCCCCAGATAGAATTACTTGTTCATTAAAAATGGCTTCTTCTTTGTCCCAATCTTCTTGTTGCACAGTCTTTTCTTGTTGTTTCTTGTAGACACCAATCGCCATTTCTAAGAATTGAAAGATGGAGTCAAAGGAGCCCTTCCCTTCTTGTTCCTCTTCTTTATATTTTTTAAATTCAATTTTTAATTCATCCAGTTCATTCAGTTCATCCAGAGGTGATGCCATTGTAGAGTTTTTTTTAAAAAACAACAACAACAACCACTCAATTGTTTTTAGTCATTCAAATATGATTTCCAAAAGTCCCAAAATCACCAAGCAATCCATATACACACAAGCTATTTCTTTTAACACTTTCTTCTTTTTTCACTTTTTCTTCTTGGGGTTACTATTTAGTTGCAAAGTTCCAGTTAAAATGTATCCTTTAGAAGTCTTGTTAAGATTTAACTTTAAATTCTTTTGAATTCCAAGCAGTCTCCTCCTTCCAAGTCCTGCCCTTATTCTTTTCCTCTCCCTTCCCACTTATACCAAAAAAAGGATTTTTTAGTGTTCAGAAAGCTTTATTGTCCCTTTGGCATTTAATTATATTTCCAGCTTAATTACCTGTTGGTGCCAAAGTGGATTTTTCCTATTTCTTTATTCAGATCTTCTCATTATCAGCGTGAGGAAGGAGAGTGAAGAGAAAAAAAAAACTTTCCCTTTTCACTTTCGTTCGCTGCTTCCGACTCTTCTTTGGGAGCGATGTATCTTTTGCAAAATTTAAATTCCAGGGTACCTTGGTTGTTACTTTTTGTCCCGGTCAGCCAAAAACTTTCATTTCTTAACTTCCTCCTGCACTTTCTTTTCCGGCTGAGTGCTTCTTTGAGGCGGCCATTTCTGACTGCCGCTCTTACCGCCTTTGGGAAAGGGAGTTGAGGAGGAGAGGTGCGGCTCCCATCAAACCCTGCTGGGTCTCCCCCGTCTTCACCACCTCTATGGGGTGGCTTAGCCCCGAAGCCAGCTGGCTCGGGATGCTCCAGCGGCAAGCCCAGGCAGAAACCATGCACGATCGCGGATTTCTGCCTGCCTCCGAAGCCCTGCAAACCGGAACTCTCAGAACTGTTAAGGTATTCTTAACCTATAAAAAGTTTATTGCTCTGGCTGCAGAAAGGGATATGGGAATCTAAAGTATCAGCATCACTCTTGAGAGTCAATTTAATAAAAGAAGGGCAGAGAAGAAAGCTCATTTTATTAAAGGAAATGCCAAAAAAGCTCATTGAAGTATGAGTTCCCAATCCATGTATATTCTGTAATGTTATTCTACAAAAAATACTAGTACCTTTGAAGATGGAAACTGAGTCAATATCCACACTATAAGAAGATATGTAACATCGATACAATAATGTGTCATTATTATACATCACTAAGAAGAATTATAACATAGATTGAGGCCATTCAGTACAAGAGAAATTCTGAATTGTGGCCAAACCTGTTGCCACTTCTCAGGCCAACTTCAGAAATTCCAGTTTGGATTGAAGTAGAAAACAGTATCTAACTGGTATTCTGTCCAGACTAGGACCACCAGAATATCTTATTCTTATTTATCATTCCCCGGTTTCTTGGCTTTCCTACCCTTTCAAGGAATGCTAGCCATGCTGGCTGTACCAATGTTCCAGTGCCTACCTTTTTCCTTTTAGAGATTGCTCCCTTACCACTTTCCCAGATGTTTGCCCACATGAATGTCATCACTCTGATGTTCCCATGCAATTTCCCTTGTAACTAGCACAGATTTCTTTACATTATGGTACCATTATGGATAGATTCAGTGCTAAAGTAATAAAAACAATGGGGAGTAGATTGATGGAAATTTTGTAGCAAGGAAGAAAAGAAAGTTCTGCTTCATAGCAATATTCCTACTGATATTTTAAAGAAATTGGGGAGGAAGCTTTATAATACTGTAAGCAGGGTATAGAAATGCAGACTGGCAATACTTGTTAATGTAGCCTTATAACAAAATAGATTTTGCTCATCTAGTCATATTTCCTGTCTGGTTTATCCAGGAGAACTGATGTCTTGCAAGTCGGATAGTACAAAGTTTACATCCCCACCACTTTTAACTGTTTCATTTGTTAGGATGGGTCCTTTCTAGATTTTTTTTTTCTCTGACTGTTAATCAGGGAGCTCATGCTTCTTTTTTCTGATTGTTTCCTAGGCAACTTCTCTTCCTCTCCTTCTTCAAGGTCATTCCTACATTCTATCACATGGATTGGAAATGGGAGGAAGGTAAATGTCATCTTTTCTGCACTAAAGATATGGAGAATGGTCTAAAATGGTGATGGGCCAAGCAGAAAGTGTGGATTTATTCTATATTTGGGGACAAGTTTACTTGATGTGCACTTTGAGAAGAACTTCTACAATAAGCAGTTCTCGAAACAATTTGTAAAGCACAATATGGTCACCTTTCAACATTCCAAAGTTTTGAACTTTGCATTATAATTTTCTAAAGAAAAAAAATTAATATGTATATTAGTGGAGAAAGAAGTAAAATGAAATTTTTAAAATTTATAATTCTTTGAAAAAATATTCAAGACATCTATGTATCTATCATCAAGTGACTATTTTAAATGCATTTGGCATCTTCTATCAGTTTATCAAACTGGGTCCCATTCTCTTCAGTTTTCAGGGGATAGTCAAGACAACTAGTATTTTTAAAGGTAATGAGTGTAGTACTAACAAATTGTCAGATATTATTGCCAATGCACATAAAGACAAACACTTTGTGAGATTCTGCCCATTTTATTCTTTCTGACTTAATAGAAAGAATGTTGTCATTGATGGTAAAGGGATAAGAACATAAGCATAAGCATAAGAGCATAAAGCGCACCAACGTGCCCTACCGTCCCTGTCCTATTGTTTCTCTTATTCTTCTTTTATTTTTCTTATATGTACCCACTTATACTTATTATCTTGTAAACAATTGGCAAATCAAATAAATAAATAAAAAATAAATAAATAAATTATATGAGCTATAGTCTGCATGCTTTCCATAACATGATATTCTTCCACCAAAAATAAATTATATGTTTAGTTTAGTTTACTTTATTGTCATTGCACCTCGTACAACTAAATCAAATACCATCTTCAGTGCACATCATGACCATGAAAATAAACACCAACACACATCCTTCACAGTTCACACATTGAATTGAAAACCCTGACACCATACTAACACTGCACTATACAATAGAATTCAACAGAGCTACTGCCCTGGGATAGAAGCTGTTTTTCAGCCTATTTGTCCTTGTTTTTATTATTCTGTACCATCTGCCAGATGGTAATAATTCAAAAAAAGGATGCCACCGGCAAGAATTATACTCCCAGAACTGCACAGGACAGAGTCAGATTTGGTGTAATAGAAGAATTGTGGACTTTTGGGGAAAATTGGAAGGATGAACTTGAGATGGGGGGAGACTTGAAGTAAGGAATTAAATTACAACTTTAAATATTCCACGAATGAAACTGAATAATTTACTAGTCTCCTTTTGGATTATTGGACTGGAGCTGTAGTAAGTGGAGAAGATTTATTAAAGAGACTATTTGACTCTAAAAATTGACTTGTTAAACTTTCAAATGAAAGGAGAAACGACTACAGCGGAAAGTGTGGTGAGATAGTGAAATCAGAGACATTACTCAGCAACTCTGTACTTCCGGTGCGCTCAGTGAAGGAATCTTGAAGAACTGAACAATTATATTAAGACACTTTAAGCTTTTAAATTTGCAGATTGCAACAATTATTTCTTGACACCAACTTAACTGATTTTTGAATGTGGTAAATGTAATTTATATATATTTAATTGATACATTAGTAATATTGTAGTTTATATTTGGTTATAACACACATAAAAAGTGAGGTGATAATTAATTAATTATTTAGGTATAGATATTTGATTATAGGTGTGGATTAGATTGAATTAAATAATTAATTGTGATTAATAGTGATTATTATAGATTAACTAATTAATTATTGTATAGTAAGGTTGATATATCTATATTTAGATTTGTAAGTATTTGAAACATTATTTTATAACACTATTTTGAGATTTGGGATTCTATAGCATTAATAGATATACAGGTTAATATTATTTAAATTTAAATAGAGGAATTTGATATATTATTAAGAATTACAAATCCAGATATTTGATATAGAAATTAGCTGTAAAAGTGTTCTGGAAAAATATATATATATATATATATATATATATATATATATATATATATATATATATATATATATATTGATAAGAGAGGTTAATCCTGTAACATATCATATTATTTAGCATAGTGGCCATTTATAGTTGATATTTCTTAATAGTGAATGTTAATTTGGGACAACATATTTAATATAATACAAAAACAAAAACAAATTTTACAAGAAATGATCTCCGTCACTAATACAACGCTTAAAACTGGAAAGAAGACTTCTTCAATACAAACAACTTCAATGCCATCAACCTCAGTGATGGCCCAAAAGACAATTGAAGAAACTTTCTCTGGAGAAAAACAACCTATCATCACGAATGCCAATATTCAATCGACCCTTCTTACTTTACAAGAGTCCATGCTGAAGCTTCAGGAAATAGTGGTAAAAAATCATATTGAATCAAGAGATGGGAAACTTAAAGGCAGAAATGAAACTAGATATTCTAAAGCTGGATCAAAAAATGGAAACAATACAGCAAGCACTAGAAAGGAATGAATCAACAATAAAGGAGGTTGAGAAAAGAACGGAAAAAATGGAAAAGAAGCTGGAAATGGATGGTCAGCAATTAAGAAATGTGAGTAAAGAAATGGACGGCTCCTTGGTATATTTGGAAATGGATAAGGCCGCAGCATATCTAAGATTCCAAAATATAATGGAATCTAAAGAAGAGGACTTAGAACAAGTGATGGCAGGAATATTAGCAGACCTATTGGAAAAAGATAAGGACGATATTCTGAAAGAGTTAGACGAAGTATACAGAGTGAGCACAAATTATGCAAGATGACATAAACATCCAAAAGAGGTCCATGTGAGATTTGCCAGAAGGAAAGTTCGAGGTATTATATACAAAATTTCTAGAGAAGAAACAATTGCATACAAAGGGAAAGAAATCTTGGTGCTTAAACAAATCCCAAGAAGAGTGAGAGAGCAGAGGCGAGGTTATAAATTCTTGGCGAACCAATTAAACCAAAAAGGTATCATATTTAGATGGCTAATCCCAGAGGGAATGCTAATCACTTGGGAAGAAAGAAAAATTAAAGTAGACTCCATGGAAAAAGCCCAAGAATTCTACGAACGATTGATAGGCCATGAAGAATCGAGTAGTAGAGACGAGTTACAAATGAATTCGCAAGACGACCAAGACTACCAAAAAAATAGAGATGGGAATTGTAGGAATTCAAAAAATAAACAACATCAAGAGAGAGAAGAACCGAAGACGCACAATCAGCCACAAAGAGAGACAGGAGTAACTACAAGACAAAGAGCAAGAGTCAATTAGGTGATAGATGGAGGAAAAAAAATACTATCAATTAACATAAATGGCCTCAACTTTAGGATAAAAAGGAAAATAATATTAACCAAATTAATTAAACAAAATGCAGATATAATATGTTTTCAGGAAACTCATATAAGGAATGAAGAAGAAAAATATTTAGAATGCCCCAAGCTAGAGAATTTGTATATGTCACCAGCAGATTTTAGGAAAAAGAAAGGGATAGCAGTATATGTGAAAGACGATATGAAAGCAGAGCCAATTTGGATAGACCCCAATGGAAGAATTCTGATGTTACAAATTTGGATTAAATCAATTCTAATTCTACTAGTGGTAATCTATGCCCCTAATGATAACCAAAAGGAATTTTTTAAACAATTACATGAGAAATTAGTGGAATTAGATAAAAGGAATATTTGTATCTTGGGAGATTTTAATGCTATTGTGGACCACCAGAAAGATCATAGTAGTGGGGGAGGAAAGAAAAAAAAAGAGAGAACTACCAAAAACATGTGAAGAAATGATGATTGAACTAAATTTGATAGACATGTGGAGGAAATTAAACCCTGAGAAAAAGCAATTTACATTTTACTCCAACTGTCACCAATCGTGGACACGAATTGATATGGTGTGGATGAATGGTGAATTAGTAAATGAATTAAAAGAGATTGAAATCTTACCAAACAAATGGGCAGATCACAACCCGATTCAGATAGTGTGGAAAGGCAGGAAGAAACCAAGGAAAAGGTGGACCTTAAATGCACAGTTAATTAAAGAGAAAGAATTTATGAATAAACTTGACGAGGAATTAGACTATTTTTTAAAAGAAAATAATAATGAGGCAACTACGAAACAGAATATTTGGGATACAATGAAGGCAATAATAAGAGGCATGATGATATCATACACTGCTAAAAGAAATAAAGAAAAATATGCCCAACAAAATAAATTAGAACAAAGAATCAAAGAATTAGAAATTCAGCTGCAAAACACCTGAAAAGATTGCAAATTGAAAAAACAGATGATAATAACTAAACATAAATTAAATTTAATCAAACAAGAAGGAATGGTCTCAAAGTTAAATACAGCCAGACAGATATTTTTTGAACAGGCCAATAAACCAGGAAGGTGGTTGGCGTATAAACTTAAAAGAACACACACAGGGACACTGAAATCCTGATGTATCTCTATGTCTCCAGTTATTTCCTCCATTCTAAAATTCCCTTCCTCCTTCTTCCTGGTTATATACTATAGTACACTGCATTGTTAAGGCATTGGGACAATTTCTAGAAGATATATTTGTTTGTTTGTTTGTTTGATTGATTTATTGATGTCTATAGCCACCCAGAAAATGACTCTGGCTGGTTTACAATTTGAATATTTTATATGTTTTTTCTACCTTTCTTTTTTCATAAGAAATAGAAATACTTATAACACTTAGATATATATACTGTTTCACAGTGCTTTACAGCTCTAAGTGGTTTTTACAGAGTCAGCATATCGTCTCCAACAATCTGGATTCTCATTTTACTGAACTCGGAAGGATGGAAGGTTGAGTCAACCTTGAGCATAGTGAGATTTGAATTGCTGAACTGCTGGCAGCCGGCACTCAGTAGAAGTAGCCTGCAGTACTGTATTCTAACCACTATGCCACCACAGCTCACTAAAATACATGTAATTTTAATGAATTATGACTATGCTATAATTCTTAAATGGAATAAACTATACTTTTGATAGCACAAGCGGGTGTTAAGGAAAACAAACTAAACAGAATGTGCAGCGAAGTCAGATAGGAAGACAGGTAAATGTGTGAGATAAGCCTTCTCGTTAACACGCAGTAAAAATACAGATACGCTTGTGCTATCAAAATTATAATTTATTCCATTTAAGAATTATAGCATAGTCATGTAAACAGTCCAGTAGTCATATATCAATTTCAGTCAAGTCTTGTCAGGGATACTCTATTTGCAAAGTCCGTGTCGAATAGCCAGTGTCAGTACACATATAATAAATCTGTCCAAAACTTATCTTCTCTCTTGAGAAATATCTTCAAAGTAATCCAACACTTCTTCTCCTCCCGATCAAGCAAGAATGCAGTCTTCAATAAGCCAGCCAGTAAGTGCCAGAGAGCGCCTTGCTGCTTATATAGTACTTTACAGCTGCACCCTTAATTACATTCCTTTAGCTTAAAGTCACATACACTTTATCTGACAAACCATGATTCATCATTTTATTATCTTTACCCAAAACAGTTAGGGTAAAACAATGTTATCCCTAACAAGTATTATGGTATTTATGGATGCCATGTAATTGATCCCATTTTTTTTACTGTTGAAGTCCAAAAAATATTAAACCATTCTGCAATTACAAATAACTCATAATCATATATTTTAAAATATTTTTTTATAAAATGAAGTCCATTTCCAAAATAAGAACAGATTAAACAAAGAAGATATTTAGGCCTGTGATATGCCTGGCATCATATTTTTCTTTTCTTTTTTTTTTGTGGGAGGAGGAGTTGGGAAGCTTTTTAACTATCCATGATTTCATACAGAAAAAAATTATATTAATTGATGCAAGCATTGTTGATAAAAAGAACAGAGGAAGTATAGTTATCATAGAAGCACTTTGATTAATTGGGGGGGAAAGTAGCCATACATATGCATCTTTCTGTAGAGGAGAAATGGAGTGAAGGTAGGACTGGCAATTAAAATGGTTTAGATAGTTCTGACTATTGAAGATGGATCTCTTTAATAAAGAACAATGTGGTCTGGTAAAGCTGAGTTGGACTGGATATTGTTTACACTTAGGAAAGTTTGCAAGTTCAAATGAAAACTGAGAGAATCTTGCTGAAGAGAATGTCATGCATGGTCCACCATGCATACATGAATGAATGAATGAATGAATGAATGAATTCTTTACTGGACAAATGTGATTAGACACACAAGAAAATATGCATATGCTCTCAGTATACGTAAAAAGAAAAGATACATTCATCAAAAATCATAAGGTACAACACTTAATATTGTTATAGGGTACAAATAAGCTATCAAATCATACTACGAAACAGTCAGTATAAATCGTAAGGATACAAGCAACAAAGTTACAGTCCTACAGTCACAAGTGGGAAGGGATGAGTGATAGGACTGATGAGAAGACTAACAGTAATAGTAATGCAGATTTAGTAAATAGTTGGGCAGTGTTGAGGGAATTATTTGTTTAGCAGAGTGAAGGCATTTGGGAAAAAACTGTTCTTGTGTCTAGTTGTTCTGGGGTGCAATGCCCTATAGCATCATTTTGAGGGTAGGAGCTTATGTCCAGGATGTGAGGGGTCTGTAAATATTTTCACAGCCCTCTTTTTGACTAGTGCAGTATACAGGTCCTCAATGGAAGGCAGGTTGGTGGTAATTGTTTTTTCTGCAGTCCATACTGTAAATGATTCTCCAAAATTCCAGAATGACAGAAGTTCAAAGGTTTTACCATGCAGAGATAAGTTAGCTACCAGCCAGAGAGAGAACTGACACTAATCTCTAGCTCTAAACTAATACATAAGTAGAGTTAGGAACAGAGTAGTGAATAACATATTCTCACAGCATAATTTGCAAATATATATCCTTAGAATTGCTTTAGGGCAAAGTCTTGAGTACAAGAAAAATATTCTCACTTTGCAATTTAAAAGGCCAAGCATTTCACTGCATTATCAAGGTTTGGAAAAGAGGAGGATTGTCCAAGTGAATTTAATGCCATTAGCTATGCTTCCAAGAAAATGAATTTGTTCTTGCTGTTTCATAATAAAGAATGTAAAAAACTAAAAAAGTAGAATTTTGCACTGACTTTAATATCAAATTCTAAGAACCCACAGGATGCCCTAATACAAGCTACAACTGAAAGAGTGGTGAACAAAAGGCTACAAGCTTCCTGAAGCAAACTTCAACTTAAAAGTCAGTCTTTGGGTTGTAAAGAAGCAATTCAGACTTTTAGCATAAGCCCATTGTTTCACTTAGTAGCTTAGAGAAAGAAAACACGTGTGTGTGTGTGTGTGTGTGTGTGTGTGTGTGTGCGCGCGCATGCCGCGTGCACGTGCAGGGGGGGAATTCAAAATTTTTAACAACCAGGTTCTGTGGGCATGGCTTAGGTGGTGGGCATGGCTTGGTGGTCATGTTATTGGCTGGGTGTGGCCAACTCAATATCACTCACATCGAGGCATGCATCTCCTCACCTGGCCTCTCATGACTGTGGGGATGCTGCAACAGTCATAAGTGTGAAAAATGGTCTTAAGCCATTTTTTTCAGTGCCATTGTAACTTTGAATGGTCACTCCACACAAGCAAAGTACCAGCAAAGGAGGGGGGAAAACCTCCAGAGTCCTGCCAAGAATGTAGTAAGGGTTAACGGAGAGGCAGTTTCTGTAAGCAACACCAGAATGTTTCCTTCCTGCCTTCCTTACAGGATTAGGCTAGTAATTTCTTCTAACAACCAGTTCTCTGAATTGCTTCGAATGTTTTTTTTTATAAAACAAGTTTTATTGGTTTTAAAGACAAACAAAACATAAGACATCAAAGTATAAAACCTCCTTTCTCAAAAATTACTTATAAGTTTTAACAAGGCAAATAAAGCATTATTTTTTAAGGCATAGTTCCACATTATCACATTTCCATTTAAACACGTATATATCTTTTCCAAATTTCTCATTGTTTCTGTTAGGTATAACATTGATACCAAATATGGTTTGGGTGAATAAATATATAAAACTTAGATATCATGGTTTAAGTGCTTATCACTTTAAGCACAATGCTGCAGACAATTAGCCGATTAAGGGTGCGGTTAGAAGTTACAATATAAGGAAGCATTAGAAGCTGGAAAGCTTACTGTAACTGTAACTGCTGCTGTGACTAACTGTGTCTTACTGCGACTAATTGTGAGTGCCTGTGACTGAACTGTTCTTGTTTGCTACTGTTTGCTGATTTACTGCGTAATTCTACTGTTCTACTGTTTGAACTTCTTGCTGAATATCCAGCGTTTGTTCCTCTGGAGAGAGGCACCGGAGGAGGAGAAGATATCTTTATCGGCTGATAAAGATATTGCAAGGACTCTTAACTTGGACTATACTAGTGAGTCTTACTGGATGGAAATACTGTGAATGACTTAATGGACTGAATGACAATGCTTTAAACTCTAAATGGATTAAAAACTATTTAAACTACAAACAGTGTTTGTGTTCAGTGTGTGTATACTCTGGGGCCCTTCCACTCTCGTTTTGGCTGCCTGGCTTGACTACTGCTGCAATACTCTGCTAGGGGTTTATCCCCAAACACTAACAATTGGTTATGGGCCCAGCAGCATAGTCTAACTAACCAGGATATAGCAGAGAGAGTTGGTGTGAGTTGCACATTACTGTAAAAACAAACTGTTTTAATTAGTTTAAAATAGTCAAAATATCTGAAGAGTAATGGCACAAGTAAATATGTCACAACTGTCCATGATATCCAGGCTGGATGGAACAAACTATGTTTCATGGTCAATGAAATGTAGTTTACTTCTACGTAAAGAAGGTTTGTGGGACATTATAGCAAACCCACCAGATGTGAGTAGCTGGGATCCTGCTAATGATGATGATAAAGAAAAGTTACAAGACTTTAAACTAAAGAATGAGCAGGCTTTATGCATCATAGGACTGACTCTCTGTGATCAGCAGCTTGTACATATTCGTGGAGAAGAAAATGCTGCAAACTGCTGGGAGAACCTCAGGAAGATTTATGTTCGGGACAGTGTAGGAGCACATATAAATCTTACACGGAAGCTTTTTGAACGCATCTTCAGAGGAATGGAGATATGTTAGTTCATTTAAACTGTATGAAGAGCATTTTTCAAGAATTGCAAGAAAAAGAGCTTATATTTAATGAACTGTGTTAGGTATAACATTGATACCAAATATGGTTTGGGTGAATAAATATATAAAACTTAGATATCATGGTTTAAGTGCTTATCACTTTAAGCACAATGCAGCAGGAAATTAGCCGATTAAGGGTGCGGCTAGAAGTTACAATATAATGAAGCATTAGAAGCTTACTGGCTGTCTGTAACTGTCTGTCTGACTGACTGTAACTGTGTGCTGCTGCGACTTACTGTGTCTTACTGCGACTAACTGTGATTACTGACTGTGAGTGCCTGTGAATGAACTGTTTTTGTTTGCTACTGTTTGCTGAATATCCAGCGTTTGTTTCTCTGGAAAGTGAAACCGGAGGAGGAGAAGATATCTTTATCGGCTGATAAAGATATTGCAAGGACTCTTAACTTGGACTATACTAGTGAGTCTTACTGGATGGAAATACTGTGAATGACTTAATGGACTGAATGACAATGCTTAAACTCTAACTGGATTAAAAACTATTTAAACTACAAACAGTGTTTGTGTTCAGTGTGTGTATACTCTGGGGCCCTTCCACTCTCGTTTGGCTTCCTGGCTTGACTACTGCTGCAATACTTTTCTAGGGGTTAATTCCCAAACCCTAACATTGGTTATGGGCCCAGCAGCATAGTCTAACTAACCAGGATATAGCAGAGAGAGTTGGTGTGAGTTGCACATTACTGTAAAAACAAACTGTTTTAATTAGTTTAAAATAGTCAAAATATCTGAAGAGTAATGGCACAAGTAAATTTGTCACAACTGTCCATGATATCCAGGCTGGATGGAACAAACTATGTTTCATGGTCAATGAAATATTTAAACTACAAACAGTGTTTGTGTTCAGTGTGTGTATACTCTGGGGCCCTTCCACTCTCGTTTGGCTTCCTGGCTTGACTACTGCTGCAATACTTTTCTAGGGGTTAATTCCCAAACCCTAACACTGGTTATGGGCCCAGCAGCATAGTCTAACTAACCAGGATATAGCAGAGAGAGTTGGTGTGAGTTGCACATTACTGTAAAAACAAACTGTTTTAATTAGTTTAAAATAGTCAAAATATCTGAAGAGTAATGGCACAAGTAAATTTGTCACAACTGTCCATGATATCCAGGCTGGATGGAACAAACTATGTTTCATGGTCAATGAAATGTAGTTTACTTCTACGCAGAGAAGGTTTGTGGGACATTATAGCAAACCCACCAGATGTGAGTAGCTGGGATCCTGCTAATGATGATGATAAAGAAAAGTTACAAGACTTTAAACTGAAGAATGAGCAGGCTTTATGCATCATAGGACTGACTCTCTGTGATCAGCAGCTTGTCCATATTCGTGGAGAAGAAAATGCTGCAAACTGCTGGGAGAACCTCAGGAAGATTTATGTTCGGGACAGTGTAGGAGCACATATAAATCTTACACGGAAGCTTTTTCGAACGCATCTTCAGAGGAATGGAGATATGTTAGTTCATTTAAACTGTATGAAGAGCATTTTTCAAGATTTGCAAAAAAAGAGCTTATATTTAATGAACTGCAACAAGTCTACATAATATTATCTTCATTAGATCAAAGCTATGATGACTATGTGACTTCGTTAGAGGTATTGCCAAAAGAAAGCCTCTCATTAACCGAGATTACAGGCAGGCTACTAGAAGAAGCCAGAAGAAGGCGTGAGCGTGACGAGCTGAGAGAAGATAAGAAAGAAGAGAAATTATCTTCAAAGCTTGAAAGAAACCAGCAAAGCAAAGTAAAGCACCGGAAGAAGAGAATTTATCTTCAACGGCATACACAATTAAAAAGTGTTTTAATTGTGGAGGCAGAGGACATTTGGCAAGATTCTGCAAAAAGAGAAAAAGCCAGAATGTAAAAAAGCCAAAGAAAGCATTTGAACTAGCCACGTTTAGCAACTCTGATGTGAAGAATAATCTATGGGTGGTTGACAGTGGAGCATCCCACTGCATCACAAGAGATAAGACAAAATTTATAAAAATGTCTACAAGTTCTCAACATATATCACTTGCCAATGGCTGGAACCTGAAAGCGAAAGGTCAAGGTTTTGCACGTTGTCCGTACATAAACCAGGATATAAAAATGTTGTATGTACCGCAACTAAAGTTTAATTTGCTTTCAGTAAGGGTATTAGATAAATTAGGTTATGTAATTACTTTTAAGGATAATAATTGCATAATTGAAAAAGATAACAAAAGGGTAACTGCAGCTTTAAATGGAACATTATATGTATTAGATAAAAATAAGAAAGGGGAGGCTCAGACTGTATTTAATAATATAAAGCCTCATGAAGAATGTATCCATTTATTGCATAGGCGTTTGGGGCATGTAAATTTTAAAATGCTAAAACGTACAGTTGAGTTATCTGAAGGAATAAGGTTAAAACCTTGTGATAAATATTTGCGTTGTAATGTTTGCTGTGAAGATAAGAGCAAAGTATTGCCTGCAAATAGGCTAAATGGTTTCAAAACAAAAGAACCTTTAGAAGTAGTATTTGCAGACATCATAGGTCCAAAGAAACCCAGTATGGGGGGTGCTAGATATATACTGAGCATTATGGACCATTATTCTAGATATGGGTTTTGCTATTTAATGAAAAGCAAAACTGAAACATATCAACATTTTTCAATTGGCTTAGGTTTGCTGAAAGAAAGTCTAAGCGACAACTGATAACCCTGGTGACAGATAATGGTACGAATTTATTAATAACAAATTCCAGAACAGACTTAAGATATCTGGAATAGAGCATAAGAAGTCTGCTCCATACAGGCCAGAACATAATGCTTTTATTGAAAGAAGAGGCCAAACACTACAGGCAATGGTTAGAACAATGTTAAATGATTCTGGGTTACCTGATTCTTTGTGGGGGGGAGGCTACAATGTGTGCTAATAACATATTGAACAACGTTGTTAATACAACAACAGGTGAAATTCCATTCACCAGATGGCATGGCAGGAAACCTGATCTAAGTTACCTGCACACATTTGGTGCACCAGCATGGGTGCATATTCCTGCACAACTCAGAAAAAAAGGGCAACATAGAGCTAAAAGATTTTTATTCGTTGGTTATCAGGCAAACCATAGGGCATATAGATTTTGGGAGAAAGGCACATCTAAAGTGTTATGTAGTGCTAGTGCCCAATTTCTAGAACATGAAGGATGGGAGAAATTAGAACAGGATGCCAATAAAGATGTAATTATTGAATCCTATAGAAATCCCATTAGTTATCCCTGTAACTTTAAAAATAAAGTAAAGAGACAAATACAGGATGAAATAGTGCCCATAAAGGAAGAAACAGATTCAATAGCTGAACAGGATGAGGAAGATGAACAGGTAGTAGTTCAACAAAGTCCTCCTGTAAGCCCTGTAATTCCCAGAAGAACTACACGTGTATCTAGACCGCCTGATAGGTACCAGGCTAACACAGTGTGCCAGATTAATCAAGTTCCTAATTCTGTAGAAGAAATTAAAAAGTATCCTAATAAGGAAAAAGAAAGATGGTATGCAGCAATGAATAAGGAACTGAATTCATTAAGTGATATGAAGGTGTATGAAAATGCCAAATTACCTGTAGGAAAGAAATCCATTGGCTGCAAATGGATATTTAAGGTAAAAACAGATAAGGATGGTAATTTAATCCATAAGGCAAGGTTAGTAGCCCAAGGTTTTAGGCAGAATGCTAATGACTATGATGAGGTGTTTGCACCTAGTCTTAAGGCAGCAACCTTGAGGGCAGCTTTAGTGTGGGCAGCTAGTAAAAACTATATAGTTAACCATCTAGATGTGGAAACTGCTTACTTGCACGCCCCATTAAAACATATTATTTATATGAAAAAACCTGTTGGTATTAAAAGTGAAAATAAGGATAATAATGATTGTTGGTTGTTAAAGAAAAGTCTCTATGGTCTTAAACAATCAGGCTATGAATGGAACCAGTATATTGTAAAGGAATTAGACAATATAGGATTTAAAGCTGGTTTAGCCGATCCATGTCTGTTTAAGAGGGAGACAAATGGGAAAGTATCATTATTATTACTATTCACAGATGACATTGCATTGATAACTGAAACTAATGATGAAGCAAATAAAATAATAGCATCATTAGGAAAGAGAATAAAGATCAAGCAATTAGGGGAGATAAAAAAGTATCTCGGTTTGAATATAAAGAAAACACGGAAAGGTTTTAAAATATCTCAGGAAGATAAGATAAGCAAATTGCTAAAAGATTACAAGATGGAGCTTTGTAAGCCAGCTAAGACTCCAATGAGTCAGGAGTTTAGCAACACTGATGAACAAAGCCCTGAGTTTGATAAGGTGATTTATCAATCTTTAATTGGTAGTTTGAGTTATATTAGTAATTGGTCTAGACCAGATATATATCGTACTGCGTGAATCAGTTGGCTAGATTCAATTCTGCACCATGTGAAAGACACTGGATTGCAGCTAAGAGGATATTAAGATATCTTAAAAAGACAATGAATTATTCATTGTATTTAGAACCAAAGGGTGATTTAATTCTGAGTGCTTATGCAGATGCTAGCTTTGCATCAGAAAGAGACACTAGAAAGTCGACTTCAGGAACAGCCATAATGCTGGGTAAGACATTAATAGGCTGGAAGTCAATAAGACAACAGCATATAAGTTTGTCTACTATGGAGGCAGAATTCTCCTGTTTATCATTGTTATGTACAGAATTAATAATGTATAAACAAATGTTAATTGATATAGGTATAACTGTAGATTATCCTATAATTATACATGAAGATAATCAGGCAGCAATTCAAATGGCCACAAATATTGGAGTAAAAACAAGGAGCAAGCATACAGATCTAAGATACCTAAACGTGAGACAATCTGTAAGAAGTAAGATGATTCAGCTAGAGTACTGTATGTCGGAGGACAATTTAGCTGATAATTTTACTAAAGCCCAAGGTGCCAGTAAGCACCAGGAGAGTTGTGAAAAATATGGGATAAGATTGTAAAGGTATTATATATTTATTTCACCCAAAAGGGGAGTATGTTAGGTATAACATTGATACCAAATATGGTTTGGGTGAATAAATATATAAAACTTAGATATCATGGTTTAAGTGCTTATCACTTTAAGCACAATGCAGCAGGAAATTAGCCGATTAAGGGTGCGGCTAGAAGTTACAATATAATGAAGCATTAGAAGCTTACTGGCTGTCTGTAACTGTCTGTCTGACTGACTGTAACTGTGTGCTGCTGCGACTTACTGTGTCTTACTGCGACTAACTGTGATTACTGACTGTGAGTGCCTGTGAATGAACTGTTTTTGTTTGCTACTGTTTGCTGAATATCCAGCATTTGTTTCTCTGGAAAGTGAAACCGGAGGAGGAGAAGATATCTTTATCGGCTGATAAAGATATTGCAAGGACTCTTAACTTGGACTATACTAGTGAGTCTTACTGGATGGAAATACTGTGAATGACTTAATGGACTGAATGACAATGCTTAAACTCTAACTGGATTAAAAACTATTTAAACTACAAACAGTGTTTGTGTTCAGTGTGTGTATACTCTGGGGCCCTTCCACTCTCGTTTGGCTTCCTGGCTTGACTACTGCTGCAATACTTTTCTAGGGGTTAATTCCCAAACCCTAACAAACTGCAACAAGTCTACATAATATTATCTTCATTAGATCAAAGCTATGATGACTATGTGACTTCGTTAGAGGTATTGCCAAAAGAAAGCCTCTCATTAACCGAGATTACAGGCAGGCTACTAGAAGAAGCCAGAAGAAGGCGTGAGCGTGACGAGCTGAGAGAAGATAACAAAGAAGAGAAATTATCTTCAAAGCTTGAAAGAAACCAGATTAGCAAAGTACAGCACCTGGAAGAAGAGAATTTATCTTCGACGGCATACACAATTAAAAAGTGTTTTAATTGTGGAGGCAGAGGACATTTGGCAAGATTCTGCAAAAAGAGAAAAAGCCAGAATATAAAAAAGCCAAAGAAAGCATTTGAACTAGCCATGTTTAGCAACTCTGATGTGAAGAATGATCTATGGGTGGTTGACAGTGGCGCATCCCACTGCATCACAAGAGATAAGACAAAATTTATAAAAATGTCTACAAGCTCTCAACATATATCTCTTGCTAACGGCTGGAATCTTAAAGCGAAAGGTGAAGGTCTTGCACATTGTCCGTGCATAAACCAGGATATAAAAATGTTGTATGTACCGCAACTAAAGTTTAATTTGCTTTCAGTAAGGGTATTAGATAAATTAGGTTATGTAATTACTTTTAAGGATAATAATTGCATAATTGAAAAAGATAACAAAAGGGTAACTGCAGCTTTAAATGGAACATTATATGTATTAGATAATAGTAAGAAAGGGAGGCTCAAACTGTATTTAATAATATAAAACCTCATAATGAATGTATCCATTTATTGCATAGGCGTTTGGGGCATGTAAATTTTAAAATGCTAAAACGTACAGTTGAGTTATCTGAAGGAATAAGGTTAAAACCTTGTGATAAATATTTGCGTTGTAATGTTTGCTGTGAAGATAAGAGCAAAGTATTGCCTGCAAATAGGCTAAATGGTTTCAAAACAAAAGAACCTTTAGAAGTGGTATTTGCAGACATCATAGGTCCAAAGAAACCCAGTATGGGGGTGCTAGATATATACTGAGCATTATGGACCATTATTCTAGATATGGGTTTTGCTATTTAATGAAAAGCAAAACTGAAACATATCAACATTTTTCAATTGGCTTAAGTTTGCTGAAAGAAAGTCTAAAAGGCAACTGATAACCCTGGTGACAGATAATGGTACGAATTTATTAATAACAAATTCCAGAACAGACTTAAGGTAGCTGGAATAGAGCATAAGAAGTCTGCTCCATACAGGCCAGAACATAACGCTTTTATTGAAAGAAGAGGCCAAACACTACAGGCAATGGTTAGAACAATGTTAACTGATTCTGGGTTACCTAATTCTTTGTGGGGGGAGGCTACAATGTGTGCTAATAACATATTGAACAACGTTGTTAACACAACAACAGGTGAAATACCATTCACCAGGTGGCATGGCAGGAAACCTGACCTAAGTTACCTGCACACATTTGGTGCACCAGCATGGGTGCATATTCCTGCACAACTCAGAAAAAAAGGGCAACATAGAGCTAAAAGATTTTTCTTCGTTGGTTATCAGGCAAACCATAGGGCATATAGATTTTGGGAGAAAGGCACATCTAAAGTGTTATGTAGTGCTAGTGCCCAATTTCTAGAACATGAAGGATGGGAGAAATTAGAACAGGATGCCAATAAAGATGTAGTTATTGAATCCTATAGAAATCCCATTAGTTATCCCTGTAACTTTAAAAATAAAGTAAAGAGACAAATACAGGATGAAATAGTGCCCATAAAGGAAGAAACAGATTCAATAGCTGAACAGAATGAGGAAGATGAACAGGTAGTAGTTCAACAAAGTCCTCCTGTAAGCCCTGTAATTCCCAGAAGAACTACACGTGTATCTAGACCGCCTGATAGGTACCAGGCTAACACAGTGTGCCAGATTAATCAAGTTCCTAATTCTGTTGAAGAAATTAAAAAGTATCCTACTAAGGAAAAAGAAAGATGGTATGCAGCAATGAATAAGGAACTGAATTCATTAAGAGATATGAAGGTGTATGAAAATGCCAAATTACCTGTAGGTAAGAAATCCATTGGCTGCAAATGGATTTTTAAGGTAAAAACAGATAAAGATGGTAATTTAATTCATAAGGCAAGGTTAGTAGCCCAAGGTTTTAGGCAGAATGCTAATGACTACGATGAGGTGTTTGCACCTAGTCTTAAGGCAGCAACCTTGAGGGCAGCTTTAGTGTGGGCAGCTAGTAAAAACTATATAGTTAACCATCTAGATGTGGAAACTGCTTACTTGCACGCCCCATTAAAACATATTATTTATATGAAAAAACCTGTTGGTATTAAAAGTGAAAGTAAGGATAATAATGATTGTTGGTTGTTAAAGAAAAGCCTCTATGGTCTTAAACAATCAGGCTATGAATGGAACCAGTATATTGTAAAGGAACTTAACAATATAGGATTTAAAGCTGGTTTAGCCGATCCATGTTTGTTTAAGAGGGAGACAAATGGGAAAGTATCATTATTATTACTATTCACAGATGACATTGCATTGATTACTGAAACTAATGATGAAGCAAATAAAATAATAGCATCATTAGGAAAGAGAATAAAGATCAAGCAATTAGGGGAGATAAAGAAGTATCTCGGTTTGAATATAAATAAAACTCAGAAAGGTTTTAAGATATCTCAGGAAGATAAGATAAGCAAATTGCTAAAAGATTACAAGATGGAGCTTTGTAAGCCAGCTAAGACTCCAATGAGTCAGGAGTTTAGCAACACTGATGAACAAAGCCCGGAGTTTGATAAGGTGATTTATCAATCTTTAATTGGTAGTTTGAGTTATCTTAGTAATTGGTCTAGACCAGATATTTCGTACTGTGTGAATCAGTTAGCTAGATTCAATTCTGCACCATGTGAAAGACACTGGAATGCAGCTAAGAGGATATTAAGATATCTTAAAAAGACAATGAATTATTCATTGTATTTAGAACCAAAGGGTGATTTAATTCTGAGTGCTTATGCAGATGCTAGCTTTGCATCAGAAAGAGACACTAGAAAGTCGACTTCAGGAACAGCCATAATGCTGGGTAAGACATTAATAGGCTGGAAGTCAATTAGACAACAGCAT
Organism: Notechis scutatus; assembly: GCF_049901735.1. NCBI lineage: Eukaryota > Metazoa > Chordata > Lepidosauria > Squamata > Elapidae > Notechis > Notechis scutatus. The sequence continues at coordinate 296,417,658 of NC_142009.1, forward strand.
ATAAGTTTGTCTACTATGGAGGCAGAATTCTCCTGTTTATCACTGTTATGTACAGAATTAATAATGTATAAACAAATGTTAATTGATATAGGTATAACTGTAGATTATCCTATAATTATACATGAAGATAATCAGGCAGCAATTCAAATGGCCACAAATATTGGAGTAAAAACAAGGAGCAAGCATACAGATCTAAGATACCTAAACGTGAGACAATCTGTAAGAAGTAAGATGATTCAGCTAGAGTACTGTATGTCGGAGGACAATTTAGCTGATAATTTTACTAAAGCCCAAGGTGCCAGTAAGCACCAGGAGAGTTGTGAAAAATATGGGGTTAGATTGTAAAGGTATTATATATTTATTTCACCCAAAGGGGAGTATGTTAGGTATAACATTGATACCAAATATGGTTTGGGTGAATAAATATATAAAACTTAGATATCATGGTTTAAGTGCTTATCACTTTAAGCACAATGCTGCAGACAATTAGCCGATTAAGGGTGCGGTTAGAAGTTACAATATAAGGAAGCATTAGAAGCTGGAAAGCTTACTGTAACTGTAACTGCTGCTGCGACTAACTGTGTCTTACTGAGACTAATTGTGAGTGCCTGTGACTGAACTGTTCTTGTTTGCTACTGTTTGCTGATTTACTCACGTAATTCTACTGTTCTACTGTTTGAACTTCTTGCTGAATATCCAGCGTTTGTTCCTCTGGAGAGAGGCACCGGAGGAGGAGAAGATATCTTTATCGGCTGATAAAGATATTGCAAGGACTCTTAACTTGGACTATACTAGTGAGTCTTACTGGATGGAAATACTGTGAATGACTTAATGGACTGAATGACAATGCTTTAAACTCTAAATGGATTAAAAACTATTTAAACTACAAACAGTGTTTGTGTTCAGTGTGTGTATACTCTGGGGCCCTTCCACTCTCGTTTTGGCTGCCTGGCTTGACTACTGCTGCAATACTCTGCTAGGGGTTTATCCCCAAACACTAACAGTTTCTCCCTTCACTTTTATTCAATTATATTTCTTTCTATCAAGGTTTTGTTAATTCTCAATCAAGCATAAACACACAAAATACAAAACATAAAACAAGACATAAAAAGATAAAACCTCCTTAATTATCATTTATACATGTCTTTTCCAAATTTCTCTCCCTTTAGTTTTATTCTTCCAACGTTTTATTAATTCACAATCAAAACATAGTTAACCAAAACACAAAACATAAAACATAAAACTTCTTTTGAAAAGTGGCTTAGCCCCAGGTTACATCTTTTTTTACAGATCTAAATCAAGTTCATGCTCACGGGCTTCCGGTTGAAAGGCTTTGGCGGCGGCAGGAATCCGCTTCTCTGTGGGTCCCTGCTGCGCTCGCCGCTGAGGTACCCCTGATCCAACTGGATTTGGGGGTTGTCGCTGCCCCGAAGAGGCAGCGGAAGACAGAGGAGATCTGGGCAGGGGTCTGGGGATATCGCACCCCCTTTCCCCAGCCGGCTAGACTCCTTTTTCCTGAGGCGGTGGAGCGGCTGTCAGAAATGGCAGCCACAAAGGAATCTTCAACCGGATAAGACTGTGCAGGAGGAAGACAGAAGGAGAAGTTTTCTTGGCTGAACCGGGACATTAAGTTACTTTTAAAACACCCTGGAAGCCTGACTTTCGGATTGATACATTTGTTTCCAAAAGAAGTTTGTTACGGGCGGTGAAAGTGCTGAAGGAAAGTTCACTCCCCTTCCTTACGGAGAAAGCAAATGAGCACAGAAAAACCTGCTGCTTTGAGGTAAAAACAAGCTCTTTGTTATAAGTGGGAAGGAGAGGACTAAAAAAAAATCTTTAAAAACTTGTTGGAGGAGACGCTTTGAAGATTATAAGACCAACAACTAATTGTAATACGGCTTTAAAATATATTTGGGATTTTGCCCCAGGAGGAAAAGTTGCAAAGAGAAGAAGAGGAAATAATTTCTGTCTGTTTGGATTTATTTATTTATTTTTATTTATTTATTTGATTTGCCAATTGTTTACAAGATAATAAGTGTATACATAGTTGTGAATACATGAAATGGGTACATACAAGAAAAATAAAAGAAGAATAAGAGAAACAATAGGACAGGGACGGTAGGCACGTTGGTGCGCTTATGCACGCCCCCTACAGACCTCTTAGGAAAGGGGTGAGGTCAATAGTAGACAGTCTAAGGTTAAAGTTTTTGGGGTTTGGGGAAGAAACTACAGAGTCGGGTAGAGTATTCCAGACATTGACCACTCTATTGCTGAAGTCGTATTTCCTGCAATCAAGTTTGGTGCGGTTAACTTTGAGTTTGGATTGTTTGATAACTTTGACATTTGCAAATTACTTTAAGATTAAAAACATCTGGGTTGTTCTTAAAAATTTACAATGGCACCATCTGTGGATCAACTAAAAATGGAATATGAAAAATTAAAAGAAAGAGAACAAAATGGCAAGAATTCATTGGGAGCTGTCTTCCACTTTTTAGAAATGGCAGTTTCTACGTACCAGCAAATACTTGAGGAAGAAGAAGAAGGAGAAGAAGAAGAAGAAGAAAAGGAAGCCATTTTTAATGGACAAAAAAGTTCGATTAAGAAAGAAAATAGGAAGAGAGGAAGGAAAAATGAGAATTTAAGATTCAATAAAACAACCAAGAAAAAGAAAAATAAGGTGAAAAAAAGGTATAATGTTAGAAAGCAATTGAAAAGAGAATTACAAGAGAGAGGGGAAGCTAAAAAGGTGGAGGTTAGGAGAGGGGGGGGGGCAAAAAGATCAGACTGGAGAAGAAAAGGAGGGAAAGGGGGAAAAAAGCCACGGTCTGAAACAAGATATCTTTTTTAGAGATAAAGGATAAAGGACAGTGTATAATTTAAGAAAGATTCTGCAAGAGTACATAAGATAGTATTGTAGTATTTGCATTTGAAATAGTCTATTGGAATATTATAAGATTTAACAAAATATTAAAATATTAAAATGTTTTATAATGATAGATTTCAATATTTAATAAAATAACAAAGAGAATGCATAAAATGATTAATGCTTAGTTATACTATTAATTAGAATTAGAATGGAAATTATATACTTAACTATATTATAAGTTTATTATTCTTTTTTTTTCAAAATGCAATATGTAGAATGTACTAAGCAGAATCAGGATAGAAATTATGTATTATTTTAAGAGTTACTTTAGGGAAAGGCGTCACACCTTAAAAGTGATTACAGGGGAAATTCTTTGCTAAAGAGAAGAGATAAATAGATGATTGGAAAAGAACGGACAAAAGATACAAACATAATGATTTTGAAATAAGATGAAATAAATAAAATATAATTAAAAGAGTGAAAAGAAGGGAGAAGTTATATAGAAAATATAGAATGGTTAATAAGATATGAATGGTATATGAATTGCTTCGAATGTTAACAACCAGTTCTAGGGAATAGGTGCGAACTGGTAGAATCCCACCCCTGTGTGTGTGTCTGTGTGTGTGTGTGAGAGAGAGAGAGAGAGAGAGAGCTCAGCAAACCACAATGATTCAAAATAACAGTGATAGTGTCCTCATTCAATTGCTGGTATTACATTCTTGGGTCCCAATGTCTAATACAAGTGTGTACATTGTGAAATTTGCATGCTAATGTTATTTTCTTATTTACTGGTATCCATGATCTATCCCTACTAAATATTTCCTTAAACTGTAAAAGATTTTTTTTTTGTGGTGGTACACATATACATGGAGTTGTCAGCAGGAAAGTAACAAACAGAAAGATGCTAATTTTGATCTAAAAGGAAATACAGAAAAATTAACTAAACCTGTGGAGAGGAAGATGGCTACTATTAAGAAAGCCTTATCTGTCTTATGTTTCTGATTTTTTTCTTCTTTTTCCTCAAAGGCCAACTAATGCTGAGCCAGTTTTGAGTGGGATCACAGTAGGGGATAGAAGTTAACCTTTCCTCAGCATTCTGATTCCCAAAGTTGAATGACTGAAAAACTATTAGAGGAAATGGATACATTTTTTCTGCTCCATGGTTTCATATATAGGTTTTTAGAATTGCACAAACCAAATATACAAAATCTTGGGAAAAATCTTCTGACATGTAATCAATATTTGACCAGGGATAATGCACCATTTTTATCCCTAGATCAATTTCCTGTTCAGGGAAAATCCTCAAATGGGTTTCAATGATGAACAGTCCAACAAAATAGTCTAATCAAAACAATCAAACACGTAGCCGCTAGCACCAGTTAATAAAATAAGTTGGTGCTTCAAATTAGTTATAGTACACTTGTGTATTCAGGTAAATTTGGAGAACATCTGCCTTCTAAATAGCAAAAATCCTTAGTAACAATATTTGTCAGATAGAATTCTTCATGTATAGCAAATAAATTTTCAGTTTCCAATCATAATGACAGCTGGTTCTGCTTCCAGTATTTACTTTTCTAAATAATTGAAACAACTTTTTTCATGACTTGAACCTTCCTTCAAAAACATCAAAATAAAGTTAACAACAAAGAACTATCTTCCCCCTTCCCTGTTCACTCTTTTTATTCAAGCAACTGCATCAAACAAAGGAAATTCCAGCTGTGTTTATCTGGTTCAGCCAAAGGAGCAGGGTTTTTTGTTTTGTTTTTAGTTGCCTATAACAATACCCACCAAATTCTGCTGAGGAATTCTTCCAAGTGATAATGCATACCTTGTCATCTGGTCATAAGTGTTAAGTTAAAGCCTGTTTAACAGAGAAGTGCCATCTTTCAATGTGGAGTAAATCTTGGCCATTAGTTATGTAGGCTGTTTATAATATAAATGTTATAAGACCCTTTCTATTACAACATTGTGGTTTAAAGTAGTAAACAGAAATGTTGAGCACCCTGGGGTGAATGACTTATAACTACAGACCTATATTTACCACCTCATGTGGGACACACCTGTAGTTAGTTCTCTGGCAAACTTTCCAATCCTGTGTGGACAGGAAACCTTCTACTCCAAGTACTTCCTTGCTCAAAGATCTTTAGATGGAAAATGTGCTCCTTTCTGAAAGTCCATTTGGCAGCTGGTTTAAGTACAATTTCATTGGAATTCTTCCTCCACAACAGAAAGGAAGCATTTAGCTTTGTTGTTGGTAGGAATGTAAAAGTCCTCTGAACTAATCTCAGCACAAATTAAATTACAAATCAAGGGTAAAATTATCCAGGCAAAGAATGCTGGTGAAATTGCAGCTAATTTTACTTGTATCATTTACTGTATTTTAAACACAGGAGAGAGTTAAGAGAAGAAAAGAAAGTAAAGATACCTGACATTATTCTGCATATGTTTGCCAAAAGCTTTCTATTCCTTGCTGAACACAGCTTTGGGCCAAATTATATTACTAGTAGTTGGTCACTTTTTTCATTTAATCAACATGATATAGAAACATTAGTCAGGGAGTACATACTGTTGTGCAAATATTTCTATTAATGTGCTATGTTCTCCTGTGGAGCCAGTTAGCATTTCCTCTAGCCATCAGTGAAAAGATGAAAAAGCAGCAGCCAAATGTTATCCCACCCCATTTAAATTCTTTTCTAACTTCTCTCACTCTGATTTATTTTGGGGGGGGGGGTGTGTACAATAAGTGTAGTGAAAAACTGTCTGTCTGAATAACTTGAGACTGGAGAAATGGTGACAAAGTTCCATATCACCTTAGTTATAGAACATAGGGAGAAAGGTTGAAATGGGATCTTTCATTAGTGAAATCTGTGCCCTCTAAAATTTCAGAATAAATTTTGCAAAGCTGACTTCTTATCTTTTGGGAATGGTAGCAACCCTAATAGGTAAGTAGCCCAGCTTCTCAATTCCTAATTCAAAACTTCCTAATAGTTCAACAACAAAAAATAATTACCAAGAGAAGTGGTTGGCCTCAACAACTTCCCAATGATTATAGGATTCTGTGGTCCATTCCTTCTGATAACTGAAGAATGTTGTTGTGATGTTCGTCACTTTTTTCATGGCTAAATATAGGAATTCTTAAATGGTTTGGGAACCATATTCATATAAAGAATTTACAATAGATTATTCCTTTGATTGTATCTCAGAATAATTTCAATTAAAATAGTTCACATACATGACTTAAAGCCGTTCATGGTCAAATTTCTGATCATGAATTGGATATTATTTTTAAGATTAGTTTAATCTTAACTAATTTAAGATTTGTTTAAATTATCTTCCTGGGACTCTTTCCACAGATTTCTCTGCTACTGATTCCCTAATATTTTTTTAAAAAGTATGTTGCAGGGAATATATAGATAGAAGTAATAGAGAAGGCTGAAGATGATAATTTGTAATAATAATGAATCAACTCAAATTTCAAAGAATAATTCTGTATTTTATTTTATATACATGGTCTAACATTCAGAGACAGAAAGAGAAGAGTACTATAGAGTATTGAAATCAAGTGATCTCATGAAAAAACATAATGCCTTCTGATTGGAGAGCAATATAGTTATCATCAAAGGAAGAGGTCAGGTACCAATTGTTAACTTTGGTTTTCACTAACAAGATGAGTAAACAGCAATACAAAGTGGGTACAATATTATATGTACAAAATTTGGAAAATAATTTGTTTTTGTTTATCTACCTCTGGTCCTTTGCTACACATTATATGAGCCAGTGGGATTTTATTGCTTAAAATATATACTGCCTTGCAGTCATAATAATTTTACTGAAAAGGTTTTGAAAATTCCTCTTGACAGCTTTCTCAAGGTAATTACATTCATTTAGCAAGTCCTTAAATGGGACTGTTGTTTTTCGTATATCATATATTAGACCATGTTTCATAACTTTGTATGTGGGCAGAACTCTGCATTTACAGTGGGGATTTGCAATTCACTCAAGAAGTTCTTGTTTATTGCAGTCATGAAATTATGTAAGCTAATGTACTGCTCATTACATAAAAATGATCAAAGCTGTTATTTTACCCCAGCGCAACAATTCTACAAGGAGAAGCTGCATGCTCTTCTAGGCACCAGGAATATACTTTGTGAAGTGTACAAAGGGATGAACAGATGCAGATAGGAACTGAAAAAAAATGTTTAAGCAGGGTATCAATTGTAATAAAAGTAGTTTGTCGGAAATAAAAACTTACTTTTCTTCTTCATTGAAGGAAGCTCATGATTTTTTTCTCTGTTTCTATAATATTACCAAATGATATGATAGTCAATTTTGCTAATCATCCAAATATCATCCTAGCTAAATAGAAGTAAAATAGTTTTTTCATAATTAAAAATGCAAAATATATTTTTAAATTTCAATAGGGATACATCAAATAAAAGAATTAGTTGAACTAAGTTTACTCTTCTCTTAAAACGATCTGTTCTGAATTTTAGTGGGAATAATTGAGATTGTAAGCCACCCAGAGTTACCCTGTGATAAAATGGGTGGTCACTACATTTTACAAATAAATTAATAACTAACAGAAGCTATAAACAAGCAAAGTCTGATTCTTTGAACGTTCGGTTGTTTTTTTCCAAGTGAATCAAAAGCAGTGGAAAATTGCACAGAGAAAAAAGATGAAATCCCATTCTCCCGCCTTTGTTTTCCAATAAAATTTGGATCACTCTTCAAATACGGGTAGCAAAATCATGGGTTATATTTATCCTTAAAATCTCCCTTGAACTATATTTTAGTTAAAAAGTTTGGGAGTTCTCTTTAGAATGCTGAAAAAGAATTTCAGAAGTTCTGTTTGGGCAATATGTTTCCCTGTAGAACTTAGTATGTGGTAGTGATGAGTATGTCTTCACGACTTTAAATTGGTGAATTAACAAACAGCTCTTTATGCTTGTTTTCAGCATAAGTTTCAGTAGTGAAAACTCCCACATGAGCAAGTCATCCATGCTGCAAAGAACTGTATTTATCTGAGAATAAAAGACATCACAATGGAACTTAGGAGAGTAGACATGTTTAGACTTAACAAAAATTTATATACAATATTCACATACTTCAAAACAACACCATTAAAGTAACTCATACATCTTAAAGTTAAGTTCAGGAACAAATCCAGACCAGAAGAATATTGTAAAAAGCTCAGCTCATTTTTGCCACTCTTATTACAGTGAGCTTTCTGAGCCCCTGCTCAGATTTTGCTTCTTTCTCACTTGCTCATTTGTACCTCTTGCACAGCTGGCTTCAGTTAAATAGTTCAGGAAGAAAAAAATAAAACTATTTCCCGCAATTTCTTTTACATTTTCTTATGTCAAGGTTTCCATTTTCTTTCCTGATAAGGCTATAATTAGAGGTAACACTATGCAATAATTAGGAGGGGAGAGAGAAAAAGCAGGAAAAAAACCTCCTCATATATTAAAATCTTCTCATAATACAGGAAGAAACACATTTAAATGTAGCAGTCATGAGATATTAATAATTCTTTTTGATTATTATTTTTTACCTAAATCAGCATGGATTCGCTATTTACATATTTGTAATCATAGGATAAGAGAAACAGCCAATGTGTCTTTGTTTTGACAACACCAGATGCAAATATTGTCCATACAGGGAAATATTATTCAAATGATTTAGGACACACAATGGCAGCTCTTCAAACATTTTTGTGTGATCAGCCAAAGCAAGGCCACATTTTATCCTTTTCTGCAGGTTTCCTGCAAAACCTCTTTCACTAACCTGAAGGGGAAAAATCCACATTGATAAAGAGGTTAGTATATTTAAAATGGGCCTAATGGTTGTAATTATAAATCAAACTAGATGTTCATTTTAAACTGGAAGGGACCTAGGCAAATCTCCCAAGAATTAAAATAGGGGTTAAAAAATAAAATACTGTTGAAATAAAATAAAAATGGGGAAGGGGAAAGGGAAAGGGATACAATTACTGACTTCCAGCTACAGGCAACCACAGGATGCTGCTGCTTCAGTTAAATGACAGAAGTAGCACTGTGCTGCAAGATCCACCCATTTCTGACAAATATATAACATTACAATGCATCTAGAAAAAAAAGGATGGTGGTTGCATCACAAGTGCAATATAACCTTCATTGTTCTGTTCCTATTATTCCCCACAGTTGTTTTGGACTCAAAAAGGAAACAAAATGTTGGAAAGTGATAGCAATAGCACTAACAAAAGCACTTAGACTTATATAGTACCCTCTCTCGATTTACAGAGTCAGCATATTGCACTCAATAATCTAGGTCCTCATTTTACCAATCTTGGAAGGATGGAAGGCTGAGTCAACCTTGAACCTGTCATGATGGAACAACTGGCAGTAGTGTTAGCCTGCAATACTGCACTCCAACCACTCCGCCACCCCAGTTCCTAGTGATGCTTGCTTTGCATTGTGATAACACCAATATGGATACACTGGTAGTGATATAAATGAATAGATAGATAGATAGATAGATAGATAGATAGATAGATAGATAGATAGAGATAGATAGATAGATAGATAGATAGATAGATAGATAGATAGATAGATAGATAGATAGATAGATAGATAGATAGATGTTTTCAAATAAGGGCCTGCTTCTTGGTCTCAATTGGAACAATTCTGCTGCAGCAGCAACTGCTGCTGTTAATAAGAAAAGTAGCAAAAGCATAACTGGCTTTTTAGAAGTCATACTGATTTTCATCATCACCATTTGGAAATGTTATAAATAGCCCCAAAGGTGCTCCCCCTCCCTTGTCCTTGATTGCTCACTTTTCAATCTACTCACTTCTATTTCCTGGATATGATTTCCATTTCAAATAAGCCCCAGAGCCCCAGTGGGAATTGGGGACTCCAAACCTTCTATTATAGCACCATAATATCTCCTATATCATTTCCATCAAATGAAACTTGAGATTAGCCCTGAATATAGCATTAAAAACAAAAGATGACATTCCCCCCTCTTTTTTTGCCAGTGAGTCTGTAACAGAAAGTTGAATTAAGCAGGGTTGCAAATGAACAATGATATGGTACTAAGATCTATTGGGGGAGGGGAATCCAACAAACTAGAATTATTTGGAGGCTTAGTGCCAGTAAAGCTATTACAGGGGTATCAAGTTTACAAAATTTGATTAGGCAGTTGGGAGAATTATGCAAATTGGAACCTAGCTAAATACTGAGAAACATAATACTGCAGCTTTGAGCAAGTTTCAGGTGCGACAGTTGAAAGACTGAATCTGGCCCAAATCAAAATCTTAGTAGGAAACTTGGAACTTGCTTGTTTTTCTCACCTGCACATGCAATTTCAAATAACTTTTTGGACCAAAAGGTTGAGAACCAAAATGGCATATCAACACAGTTTTAAAAAAAGCAGGCAGACAAAGCCATGCAGATTTTTCTTCTGACAAAGCTCTCTATGCCAGCATCTACATCAATACAATTTAATCTCATAGTATCTGTGTTGAACATATTCTGTATAAATCAGCATCAAGCAGTCTATTTATTTTATGAATTATATGTAATATGTAAATAATATGTAACTTCCCACCTAGCACTGAAAGCCTGCAAATGTAACTAGATAAATAAGTACAACTTCAGTGGGAAGGTAACTGTGTTCTGTGCACTTTGATGTATCGTCATGCTGGTCACATGACCACCGAAGTGTCTTTGGACAATTTTGGCTGAGATGAGCATTATCCCCTAGAGTCAGACACAACTGAACAGAGAATCTTTAGTTTTATGTAATTCACATGTAAATGGTTTTCTGCATAGGAAGTTATATTTGAATAATAAATATTTGGGAGTAGTTCTGGTCACCTCATACATCTTTGGTTCATCAATAATCCTAAACTAAAATTCTGAGCTGAAGAAGAGATGAAATTTTAGATCTTTACAGGATGACATTTCAACCCAAACAACCAAACAGACTGACATTTTTGTTTTCCTGTTTGCTTAGCAACTGACAGAACACTATTCTATGCTGCCTGCTAAAATAACTTCTAGATTAAAAGTGAGTAATCTGTGACCATGACTATCCTTCAGGTTCATTCCTGTGAACTTCACAGTTCTCTCAGACTGTATTACTGATATTTAGCAGCCAAATGATAATTTTCAACATAAAATTGCAATGTAAAAATTTAATAATAGCTTATTAAACCTCCACAAGGCTAAGCATGCAAACCATTTTTTTAAAGGAGCAGCATAAATGTACATGTATTCAAGTGATGTCAGCACCCATTTTACCTGTGGCCTTCAGCTATCTACATTTATTTTAAAGTAAAGGTATTGACCTCAAGAGAAAATAAAAGTTATTCCTGCTTTGGAGTCTGAGTTGTGCTATTCATTTGGGCATTACTCATTCAGGCCTTGCTCTTTTCTTTTCACATCTTTGTAATACCACAAAGCAAACCTTTTTACCAAGTGAAATTATTTCCATGTAATATTAGCTGCTTAGTGATAGATTTCTAAGATGTCAGTTAGATTTCTTTCTATTAAGTGGCTCTTTTAAATTTTGATGCTAGGATTTTAAATGTCAGAACTGGCCGTTCATGAGATAAATGAATTATATGCCTAAGCTTAGGAAGAATGACAGATATATCAGGCATCTACCTACCAACTCTCATTTTCCCATTTTTTTTTTCTATGAAATCCCCTGGTTGCATGTATAGAAGGGGATGGGAGAACCCTGTTTGTTTTGCTGGAAGGAAGAAGGGTTTCTCTGATGTCCTCTAACCTTGCCTTCTCTTTTGAAGTCAGAGCAGATACGTGATTGCTTCCAAACACCATTAGGCACAAATGCATCCTATTGGACAATACTAGAAACATAGAACTTTTGTATGTAAAGCCTATATCTTTAAATCCTACCTTTTGCTTAGAGATTTATGACCCTGGCTTTGATGGCTTCAGTGAAGATTAATCCTCAGTTTCTCTATAGTTGTATGCTCCAAAATTGCTTGTCTTTATAAATGACATATCCTAGTCCTGGAAAGTACCAGTAACAGGCAGATTTAGCAAATATCTGGTAAGATACTGTCTATGGCTCTTTGAAATGGGAGGCTTTGTCTGATCTCTCATAATTACATTATTGTTCACTCTGTTGAAGTTAATAACCCACTCAGTATGTCAGTGATATAGTCCTTATAATCTGATTGTTTGAGTAATGGAATGGCAAACTTGAAGAAAACAGATCATAGAGCTACTTAATCTACTATTTCCTCACAATGTAGGTCTTTATTAGCCATTAAGTACTATGTGTTCTTGGATATACATTACACCTCTTTTATGTTTAATGTATACAAGAATGCATTTGCACAATTTGATTTTTCTTTCCCTCCACCAGATAAATACACACTTATCTATCAATCTCAGGCTATGATATTTCTGAGTACAATACTTCTATTCAGGAGAGGTTATGCTATAGACTTCTTAACACATGCTCATCCTACATTTGGTTTACACAGCTGTGAGTTAAAGGAACACACACAGGGACCAGGATGACAGTGATATGCAAAGAAGAATTTTAAAATGAAACAAGCTTCACAAGATTTCCTTGCACTGTCCCAAATTCATTTCCATCTCTAAAGCTACAAACAGAGATAATACAGTTAGCAAAGATAATTTGTCGTTTAGGATGGGCATTGGAGGCTCTAATTACTTCAGGTTAGTGATGGAAGTGGCCTTTCTTACAAGATAAACTTGTTATACAGAGTGGTTATTACTGAGAAAATAGGCAAGAGAAAGGCTGAAACTCAGATCACACATATCAAAAGATGTAAATTGAATAAATTGAGCAAAAAAACTATAAATTATCTATAATATATTAACAAAGTCTGAAGACATAATGTAGAGAGAAATAAACTGGGTTCAGCTCATTCTCTAATCCAGGGTTGTCAAACTCACGGGCCACGGGCACTCGCCATGCCCATACCTGGTTTAGCAAAGGGGAAAATAGTTGTGATACATCATTTGACGCTACCATGATGCTGCAAGTTTGACACCTCTCGTCTAAGCAGATCTGCAGAGGAAGTAATGTAGTCTGGCCCAGTTTCAGGGATTATTGTTAGGCTATTAGCAATAACAAAATATATTAGAAACAATTTATTTGGAAAATATATGTGCTCCTCCCCTTTCTTTCCTAAATGTGTAACTCTGGGTGATAAACAATCAGTAGAAAACAATCTAAAAAACTCTACATCTAACATTAAACATTAAAAATAATCCAATAGGAAAAAGAAAAATTCAGCACTCAATAACAGTCTCATGTGAATGATTTTGTATAAGGAGTTTCCATGACATCAGCCTTAAGAACTGAAGAAAAAGCCTCACCTTGGCAGCTTTCTGGAAAACAAAATTCCCCAAGTCTCAGAAGAATTGTTGTTCCATAGGGCAAGTATTGCAAGTGTGAGTCCTTGGACTGACAAAATGGCAATTGCCCTTTCATTGCTTATTTCCAAATTTGTTTCTTTTTTAAAAAGTTTTTCTTTAAGTTTTTATATAAATCTTCTTTTGCTGCAGGTTGGAGGAAAATTATCCAATGTAATAAAACTTGCCCTTCTGGAGATTCATAATGTCCAAAAAGCAATTTATAAGACATTTCCAATAAAAGTGATTAAGAGGGAAGGTAGGTGATTATAGTGTCCTTATGAAAGGCACTGATTGTGGCTTGGGCAAAGCTGTTCAGCCAACTCACAGAGCACTAAAACCTACTGGTAACTACTACTTTATGATCTCATCATGGGGAGTGGAGTGGAACATTCTGGGCAATCTCAAGTCTCTTTATTCAGAGAGCAATCAAGGGAGCTGGTTCCTTCTTAATTGTTTTATTGTCTCTTTTGAAAGGTGTGTAACATTGTTTAGCCCATGTATCTTTTGAACTATATTTAAATATGGTTTGTGTATCTATTGATGGCTGATTTGGCTGAATACCAAGCTTCCAGGAATTCCCTAGTGTTTTTGGATTTTGTTTGGTCTAGGTGGCTCACAGAGTCACAATTTTAAGCTTGGCATTTAGACAAATCAGCCAACAATAGAGATAAATCACATTTATACATCATTATAAAGATAAATTAAAAACCAGGAAACAAGGAAGGAAACAAAAAGATTAGAATACGTTCTTATCAACCTACACCTAGATAAGCAGGGGTTAACATCAAACAAGCAATCAAGCAGAAAATAATACCCTAATCAAGGAACTACCAAGGAGCAAGCAGCAAGCTGCACCTCCAGGAACATTTGCAGAGCAAGTTAATACATGTATAAATGGGGAGCAAATCCTACAGTTACTAGCACCGATGATGTTACCTAGCCAGGTAATGAACCATCTGCAAGGAAACAACCAATCTCAAAAGCACCAAGGAATCCTTACATAAAAATCTTTATTGAAAATTAGAATGTAGCTATTTAAAGGAAATGATGGCCATCTGTCACAGGGAAGATGCCCATTTTCTTTCACACCAGTTCAAGCCATTATGATTCAATGATCTCTGTTTTGAGCTTGTGGGTTTGAATCTTGGTGATAGTTTACATAATTGACTTTTCTGCCCTGGAAACTGCTTGTTCTTGGATTCACAATCACTATATTGGGGTGCAAGCTGACTTCTTAGAATGCTGTATTTCAGTGACAACGCTATGTGAATCTTTTCTTTTATGTATACTGAGAGCATTTGCACCAAGACAAATTCCTTGTGTGTCCAATCACACTTGACCAATAAAGAATTCTATTCTATTCTATTCTATTCTATTCTATTCTATTCTATTCTAAGTTGATGGATTTCAGTGGAAGTTGATGGAAAATAAGTGGTTAACAACTGTTATGAAAAACAGGTTTTCTTATTGAAATTAGTAATTTTTGGATGGGATGTACCAGAACAAGATATTTGATGTTATCTGGGTTACAGATGCAGTGAGGCATGTTTGTGCTTATAATTAATACAGCTTAATCCAAGGGACTGGCTAGTGTGCCTATTAAAACAGATTTGGCTTGAAGAACAATTCATAACAATGTGCCAGAAGGCTGTATGTGTGCAACAGGAGCAAGAGAGAATGAGAGTTTATGAGGGCAGTAAAATCAATAGTCTTTATTTAATTTAGCCTGCAGGATGACCACCAGCTGTTACTGCCTCAGATCAAAATCCCAAACAGATACCCACAGAGAAGAAGCAAGGTAGTTGTCATGGGAACAGGTTTTTTTTAAAAAAAGAACACAAATCTCTATCTGTCAGTACAAAACAGGGCAAACCAAGATGATAAATTGATGGATTTTTGCACAGTGGAGATAAGGCATTATCAGCATTTTGTCTAACCACTTGTATTAACTAGTCCTCAAATCAATCCTAGGGGATATGTTCTGCAGTTTTCAGCAATGATGGGAATGTGTAGCATAGCTGTATTACAGAGGCATACTTGAAGTGCAGAATGCTCCTGGTGGAGCTAGCTAGTTTTCATGTAATTGGAAGCAACTAGTTTTAATTTACACAAGCAAAATGAAAATACAACAAACAATATCAAACTAAAATCTTATGCAGAAGTTTGACATAACATTTTCTCCATAGACCAAAGAGGATTGAAAGGAGAGTCAGTGAATATGGGAAATAAGGATAATGGAGATGAAGTTAGTGCTTAGGACCTAACTCCTCATGATACATCATTCTTGGAACATGTAAGAAGGGGATGGGGTTAATGCCAGTCTTTGAGCCATTATGGCCACACCATAGATATTTAGGACCAAAGTATCACTTGTCAGTTATGTGACTTTGTTAAGATGACATACTGAAAAAAATGTTATTTGTGATCATTTAAAAACATTACCCTATAGAACTGTTGCTTTGGGATATTTATTTTGCACTGAATTTCCATTCTCTTCCTCTTTCCTTTCTTCTACCCCTACCACATGAAGCAAACATTTCAGCTTTATTTATTTCAATGATATTAATGAACCACTGGTCAAAATTCCCTGTATCCTCTGAAATGGAGAAATTATTATATTCAAGTTAAGAAAATGTTGTTGCCCCTAAGATGAAGTGTAACCTACTATATATCAGGCATTGCTATATAGGTTACACTTTATCTTAGTGGCAATAACATTTATATATAGCAGGCACTGCTTTTTTTGAGTTTGCCTGCTCCTCATCTTTTTGAGCATCCCTCTTCCTCCTCCACCTTAGTATGATGTAATGGAAGTTTTAAACTCAAATGCTGAAATATTAAACCATCACTCCATATGAGAATCATTTGGTGATATTGATCATTCATCATATCTCAGTCAGACCACCACACAAGTGTTCTGAAGAAGCAGAAATTGGAAAAGCATGTGGTCTACTGAATCCCATGGGGAAAACAATGGTGGGACAATTAGGACACATTATTCCCTTTTGCTAAGCTTCTGGTCTTTGTGCCAGTTAGATAAAATTATATTGAAGTTGGCTGTACTGAAAAAATTTAAATATACCATCTGAATATATTAGGCCCTTTTCAGCTTCTTATGAAATTAGGGTTTTTTTTAAAAAAAAATCAGTACTGTAGTCTTAGTTATTAATGCTTTTTGGTTTAAATTAATTTAAATGGTCAGTTGATCTATGATTAAGGTTTAATTATTATTTATTCATATAAATGGTCAGTTAGCATTTTCAGCAAAGCTTGTCAAAAGCATATAGAATTGAATAAAATGTAGCTACCTTATATCTAATATTAGAATAAGAATGAGTAATAAATGAGAAACAAAAGCTCCATCCTTTTGTCTGGGAACTTTTCCAAAAGAAGAAATTAAATCTGCCCTCAGAAATTATGAAAAGTTAAAATATAATAGTTCACAGTTAAAGTCTTTACACTATCTATCAGTGATCTATGTTCAGAATCTTTTTGTAACTTTATTGTACTGTGCTTTCCTGAAAATAAAATCTATCCCAAAAATAAGCCTTAGCATTATTTTACATGTGTGCCTATATGTACATAAGCTATACTCCCCAAAATAAGTCCTAATTAAGAGCCAGTGCCACTGACAATCCATCCATTTCATCTGGTGGCTCATGGTGCCACTGACATGAGATGACAAGAGGCATGTGGAGGGGCTGGTGTTGCCGCACATACCCATCACAAGTTTACCTGGGTCCCCTCACAGCCAGGCCATCCATGCCCTGACAATTGCCTCACAGTAGCAGCACCAACAGGACCTGCTACAAGGCAGTTGTTGAGGCATGGATGGTCTGGCTGTGGGGGTCCTGAGATAACTTGGTGTGGGGCACATGGGGCAGCTCCACCCACCTACCTCATGGTAGTTGCACTGGCATGTCACATGGCCTCCTGCCCCATTGCGGCTACAAGCAAGCAGAAGTAGGCAAAAAAAAAAAATTAAGACAACCCCCTAAAATAAGCCCTAGTGCTTATTTTGGAGCCCAAAAATATAAGATAGGGTCTTATTTTCAGGAAAACTTGGTATTATGTCAGAGATAGGGCACAGACTAGATCAGCATAAAAGTTGTCTGTATTTGGATAGTGGAAAGAAAAAGTTATACTGTTTTAGCAATAGCATTTCAACTTATATACCATTTCATGGTGCTTTACAGTCCTCTTAAGGTGGTTTACAGAGTTCAGCATATTGCCTCCAACAATCTGGGTCCTCATTTTACCCACCTCAGAAGGATGGAAGACTAAGGCCACTTGAGCCTGTGAGATTTGAACTGCAGTCAGCAATCAGTAGAAGTAACCTGCAATGCTGCATTCTAACCACTGTGCCACCACAGGCATAGTCTGGGTTGTTCACCGGGGCCAGAGTTTTAGTCCTCCAAGCTTTGAGATTTGTACTGGAGCCCATCCTCAGAGAACTTCTCTCTCACCCATTCTCACACATTCTGGTGAGAGAGAAGTTTCTTGGGGATCAGCTCCAACATGAGTTTGAAAGCTCAGAAGATTAAATTCTGGTCCTGGTGACTGACCCAAATTGGATCCTGCAATATTATTCTCAAACAGATATGTTTGCTTTCATTCAATATTGTTTGGTGGACCTGCATATTGCCAACTTCCAGTATTTATTTTTCATTGGCACTGTACACATAAAGTATGCATAAAGTCATTTTAGCAAAGCCACAGACCTCATCAATTTAAACAAAACACTGTACTATGACAATTTTCCCTGAATATCTAATTTCACTAAATTTGATAGTCATCTAGCAGGATCAGTAAAACTGTGGAGGATGGACAGGACAACTTGAAGTTGGTAATTTAATACTGATGCTTATAACAATCAAGTATGCTTAATGAAGTTGTATAGGGCTTGGACTTCACAATTTCAAACTACTAAAATAATAATCAGGAATAAATTCAATAGATCCATAATTCATCCACCTTGGGATAAAGAAATTAGCTATCCCATTTAAAGATCTAGCAAAGTTCAGATATATAATGTATCAACCAAAGCTATAAAATATTCTCCAGAAAAAAAAATGGTTTTGTTATGAAAGTTCCACTCAAGCTACACAGAGAATGTCAATGTCAATTTCAGTGTTTTCCCTTGGGCTGCACAAATTGGGTTCAGTTTTATTAGGATCAGTTTTAACCATTAAAAATATGTGCATATTCACAGACGTCAATTCAAATCAATATGGACATTTCTAATACATCACATTGATTCAATATTTTGACCAAGTCTGAATCAAAGTAAACTAAGCATCAAATAGTTTCCCAGGCCTGCATTTAAATATAATCAAACATATACTTTTGTCAGCAAAGTACTTATTCATACAAATGAATGTAAAAAAAAGTTTTAGATAGATAGATAGATAGATAGATAGATAGATAGATAGATAGATAGATAGATAGAGATGGTATAGATATAGATATATGATTTAGCAGTCCTACCCACAAATATAGATACTTTCCTTTTGTCTATTATTTTTTAGAAGAATTAAACGATATATACAAAAGGCAGCTAAAAAGATATTTATATTAGGTATACCCCTACAATATGCAGAGGTTGTTATGATGCCATTGTTGAGCTTAAAAAAGGAAATTATGATTTCATGGAGACACTTCATTTCCTAATAAAACAAACTGCATATAATAGTGAATGCTGTAATTGGACAAACTTTCTAAGAATTTTGATAATACTAGTCAATACATGGTCAGTCTTAGATTGTTGTTTCCCTTTTGCAGTAATGGCTACTGATATAAATTATAAAGTCTGCTGGCAAGCAGCAATAGAGAAAGGCTAGTGTTCTATACCTTTATGGGTTTTTTTTTGTACCTTAGTGTTGCACAGCTCTTTATTTTGTCCTGAAAAATACATTGATAGACAAATAGATTACATTTTATTTGTACCAAGTAAATGAAACCATATTGCTGACATTTCTAGGGCACTAGCTTGTATGAGAAGGCTGACAGGCAAAGTCACAGAGACTTCATGTAGTAAACGTAAAAGTATTACGAATACACTAAAGAATGTCAGCAAGCACTGTTGAACAGCATAACTATTTCTACATTTTTTAAAATTTTTATTTTTTTCCGTGTATTTTAGCAAGGTAATTGCTCAGAATTTCTACAGCATCATTCTCTGTGTTCTTTGAATTGAAGTCAAAATATTTTCTACGGCAGACTTTTAATGAATAATAATACTTACATGCTAATGCACTTCAAAGAATATTATTCATATATTCCAACTGTAAAATAAGGTCTAATTTCCAGCTCTTACTAAGTTGATTTCATTCTTCTTAAATTTTAGTGGGGTTCTCAGCTACAGAAGAATTCAGGAAACAAATTAGTGCCATCTAATGAACAAAATATTGAGTTCAGGAAGCCCTATATTCAAATCTCACTTTAGATGGAAAGTTAGCAAGGTAGTTTGGGCCATGCATATCCCCAATATAGGCTCTTTGTTCTCCTATTCACAAAGAAATTACTAAAATGATTAACAGATGTAATAGCTCAGAAAGACTTACCATGTATTTCTTTACATAAATAGCAAGAACAGCAGCCTCTCGACTGTATTTATGATAGTACTGAATATATGGATTATCTCTACAAGGTGAACAAGTTAGCCATAAATAGACAAGGAACAATAATAAAGTCACTTACAGGAATTATTCTTGCAATAACGCTGAAACCTCTGTGTCGTGTCCGTCGCAGGAAAGGAAGCTCGGAGTCAGTGACTGGTTCCAGCTCTTTATTGTGCTCGGGTACAGCTTAAGCTTGGAGGGGAAAAACTGCGGCTTTTTATTCCCAAACCGCGGCGGACGAGCCAATAGCACTGCTTGAATCTCCCGCGATTAGTTTCCACCAATCACAGGGGATTCGCAACGGCCAATCAGTGCGGCTCGCTCGACCAATCCGGTCACCGCGTGCTTTAGCCAATCGCAAGCGGGCTTACGAGTGTGTAAATGACTGTACAGAACACTCTGCATCACTAAGGCATCACTAGCCTTTTGCAAGCTAACTCTCACTGCCAGGATTTTGATCCTGACTGATTCAGCCTTCCATCTTTCTTAGGTTGGTAAATTGAGGGCCCAAATTGTTGGGGGCAATATGCTGATTTTGTAAGCCACTTAGAGAGAGTATAAAGCACTATGAAGCAGCATATAAGTCCATTTGCTATTACTACGCTATCCCAGTGTTGTGAAGGACCAATCCTTTTCATAGAATTGGTAGATATTGTTAAGCCTGGATTCCCCAATGGGTGTTAAGGAAAACAAACTAAACAGAACGTGCAGCGAAGTCAGATAGGAAGACAGGTAAATGTGTGAGATAAGTTTTATAGTTAACACGCAGTAAAAATACAGATACGCTTGTGCTATCAAAAATATAGTTTATTCCATTTAAGAATTATAGCATAGTCATTATAAACAGTTCATTAGTCATATACCAAATTCAGTCAAGTCTTGTCGAGGATACTCTAATTGCAAAGTCCGTGTCGAATAGCCCGTGTCAGTACACATATAATAAATCTGTCCAAAACTTATCTTCTCTCCGTTGAGAAATATCTTCAAAGTAATCCAACACTTCTTCTCCTCCCCGATCCAGCAAGAATGCAGTCTTCAATAAGCCAGCCAGTAAGAGCCAGAGAGTGCCTTGCTGCTTATATAGTACTTTTACAGCTGCACCCTTAATTACATTCCTTTAGCTTAAAGTCACATACACTTTATCTGACAAACCATGATTCATCATTTTATTATCTTTACCCAAAACAGTTAGGATAAAACAATGTTATCCCTAACATTCTCCCCTTTTGGGTAATAATAATAAATATTACAATAATATAACCATTTACACCTTTAAATCATAATTTTCACAACTCTCTTTAAATTTTACAACACCTTGTCCTTTTGTAAAATGGTCTGCAATGTTTTCTTCCGTCATGCAGTACTCAAATTTAATTAGACCATTTTTAACAGATTCTCTAACATTTAAGTATCTTAAATCAGTATGCTTTGATCTAGTCTTTACAGCAATATTAGTAGCTAATTGTATAGCTGCCTGGTTGTCTTCATACACAATAATAGAATCTTTAACAGTTATACCCATGTCTAATAATAACTGTTTGTACAGAATTAAGTCAGTGCATAGTAATGACAGACATGAAAATTCTGCTTCCATCGTTGACAAGCTAATATGCTGTTGTCTGATTGACCTCCACCCTATTAGTGTCTTACCAAATAATATAGCCATTCCAGATGTTGATTTTCTAGTGTTTATGTCAGTTGCAAAACTTGCATCTGCATAGGCACTAAGATTCAAATCACCTTTTGGCTCTAGATACAATGCATGATGCATTGTTCCTTTAAGATATCTTAAAATTCTCTTTAATGCTTGCCAATGACATTGATGTGGATCATTATTATATCGTGCCAGCTGATTAACACTATAAGCTATATCTGGCCTTGACCAATTGCTTATATATGATAAGCTACCAATCAAAGATTGATATATGGTCTTATCAAATTTGGGACTTTGAGCATCAATTTTGCAAATTTCCTGACTCATTGGAGTCTTTGCAGGCTTACAAAGTTCCATTTTATACAATTTAATTAATTGGCAAATTTTATCCTCTTGAGATATCTTAAATCCTTTTGTGGTTTTATTAATTGTCAATCCTAGATACTTTTTAATTTCACCTAAATGTTTTAATTTTATCCTTTTGGCTAATAATGAAATAATCTCAGTAGCTTCATTATTGGTCTTAGTAATCAAAGCAATATCATCTGTAAATAATAACAATAATGACACCGTTCCATTATTTTCTCTTTTAAACATACATGGATCTGCTAAACCAGATTTAAACCCTATATTGTTTAATTCTTTCACAATATATTGGTTCCATTCATAGCCAGATTGTTTCAATCCATATAAACTCTTCTTGAGTTTCCAACAATCATTGCTATTTACTTTATTATCATTTATACCAACTGGTTTTTTCAAATATATTGTATGCTGCAATGGTGCATGCAGATATGCAGTTTCTACGTCTAAATGGTTAACTATATAATTATTCTTAGCTGCCCATACTAAAGCTGCTCTTAAAGTTGTAGCCTTAAGATTTGGTGCAAATACCTCATCATAATCAAATACATTTTGGTTAAATCCTTGTGCTACTAACCTAGCCTTATAAGTTACTTTCCCATTATTTCCAGTCTTTACTTTAAATATCCATTTGCACCCAATGGATTTTTCTCCTGGAGGTAATTTGGTTTCTTCATAAACCTTCATTTCCTTTAATGAATTTAACTCTTTTTCCATTGCCTTTTGCCAATTCTCCTGATCCTTAGCAGGATACATCTTAAGTTCATCTATGCTAGTAGGAACTTTATTTACTTGGCAAACAATACTCGCCTGATATCTTTCAGGTGGTTTGGTTATACGCGTTGTGCGTCTAGGTATAACTGGACTTACAGGTGGACTTTCCTTTATTTCCTGTTCTTGACTATTTATCTCTTCTTGATCAATTATTTCCTCTTGATCTGGTTCTATTTGCTCTTCATGTATTTCTTCTTTAATTGGACTTTTCTTATAACTAGTCTTTTCTTTCTGCCTCTTATAGGGTTCTATAATAACACCATTATCTGAATCTTGCTCTAATCTATTCCATCCTATATGTTCTAGGAATTGTGCACTAGCACTGCAGTATACTCTAGATGTACCTGGTTCCCAGAATCTATAAGATCTATGGTTTGCTTGATATCCAACAAAAATTAATCTTTTTAGCTCTACGTTGTCCTTTGTGCCTGAGTTGTGTAGGGATATGCACCCATGCTGGTGCACCAAATGTGTGAATATAACTCAAATCAGGTTTCCTACCATGCCACAGAGTGAATGGTAATTCACCTGTTGTTGAATTAACAACATTGTTTAATATGTGATTACCACACATTATAGCTTCTCCCCATAAATTGTCAGGTAATCCAGAATCAGATAACATAGTTCTTCCTATTGATTGCAGTGTTTGGCCTCTTCTCTCTATAAATGCATTATGTTGAGGCCTATATGGTGCAGACTTTTTATGTTGAATACCTGCCATTCTAAGTCTATTCTGGAATTTATTATTTGTAAATTCCGCACCATTATCTGTTATAAGAGTTACTAATTTCTTTTTAGTTTTCCTCTCTGCAAATTTTAACCAATTAAAGAAATTTGTATACGTTTCAGTTTTTCTCTTCATTAGAAAACAGAAACCATACCTAGAATAGTGGTCCATTATGCTTAATATGTATCTAGCACCACCTACACTTGGCTTTTTAGGACCTATTATATCGGCAAATACTACCTCTAAAGGCTCTTTGGTAGTAAATCCATCAACTCTATTTGCCGGTATAACTTTGCTTTTGTTTTGATTACAAGCAGAACATTGCAAATACTTATTACAAGGTTTTAAACTTATTCCTTTAGATAGTTGAACAGTTCTCTTAATCATTTTAAAATTTAAATGACCTAGCCGTCTGTGTAACAAGTGAATACATTCATCATGAGGTTTCTTATTATCATAAATTGTGTTAGCCAACTTTAAACCATTATCATTTAACACATATAATTCACCTCTTAAAGATGCAGTAATTTTCTTACCTTCTTTTTCAATTAAACAAGTATCTCCCCTAAAAGTAATTATGTATCCTAATCTAACCAACATTCTAATTGAAAGCAAATTAAATTTAAGTTGAGGTACATATAACATTTTTATGTTCTCCTTTATACTAGAACAATGAGCTATACCTTGACCTTTTGCCTTCATTTTCCATTCGTTTGCCAATGAGATATGTTGTGAACTCATGGACATTTTTACAAATTTTTTGTTATCATTTGTAATACAGTGGGACGCACCACTGTCAACCACCCATAAATTATTTTTTACAACTCCATTACTATACATTGCTAACTCATAATTCTTATTTCTTCTTTGATGGCTTACAGCATTCTGGCTTGCATTCTGGCGCTTTGGTTTCTTACAAAATCTTGCAAAATGTCCTCTCCCTCCACAATTAAAACACTTTTTAATTGCGAATGCAGTAGGAGATTCATTATTTTCCTTGTGAGGTTGCTCCCTCCTTAACTGATCTCTTTCAAGCCTTCTTCTGGCCTCTTCAATCAATCTGCCAGTGATATCAGTTAAAGTTAGGCTTTCTTTAGGCAATATTTCAAGGGAAGTTACGTAGTCATCAAAACTTTCGTCTAATGAAGATAGAATTATGTAGACCTGGTGTAGTTCAGAGAAAATTAACTCCTTCTCATGAAGTTCTTGGAAAATGCTTTTCATAGTATTCAAATGACTCAGCATATCACCATTCTTTTGAAGATACGTGCGGAAAAGCTTCCGTGTAAGATTTATGTGAGCACCAACGTTATCTCGAACATAAATCCTCATCAGTTTTTGCCAACACCCAACTGCTATTTGCTCTCCACGTATATGAACAAGTTGCTGATCAGTTAATGTGAGTCCTATGATGCAAAGTGCTTGTTCATTTTTCTGTTTAAATTCTTCTATCTTTTGACTATCTTCCTCATCTTCAGGATCCCATTCTTCTACGTTTGGTGGATTTTCAATTATGTTCCACAGACCTTCTCTTCGTAGAAGTAGACTACATTTCATAGACCATGAAACATAGTTTGTTCCATCCAGCTTGGATATAAGGGACAAACTTTGTAGACTGTCTTGTGCCATATTTCACTATATGGATATAAAACTATAATTGATAAAACACAGCTGTCTGTTTACTGTAACGTGTAACAATACAAAATCTCACTTTTTACATAAACCTGTTTTTATCCTAGTTAAATTGACTTTGCAGTCTCTCTGGGCCCATAACCAGTGTTAAGCCTGGATTCCCCAACGGGTGTTAAGGAAAACAAACTAAACAGAACGTGCAGCGAAGTCAGATAGGAAGACAGGTAAATGTGTGAGATAAGTTTTCTAGTTAACACGCAGTAAAAATACAGATACGCTTGTGCTATCAAAAATATAGTTTATTCCATTTAAGAATTATAGCATAGTCATTATAAACAGTTCATTAGTCATATACCAAATTCAGTCAAGTCTTGTCGAGGATACTCTAATTGCAAAGTCCGTGTCGAATAGCCCGTGTCAGTACACATATAATAAATCTGTCCAAAACTTATCTTCTCTCCGTTGAGAAATATCTTCAAAGTAATCCAACACTTCTTCTCCTCCCCGATTCAGCAAGAATGCAGTCTTCAATAAGCCAGCCAGTAAGAGCCAGAGAGTGCCTTGCTGCTTATATAGTACTTTTACAGCTGCACCCTTAATTACATTCCTTTAGCTTAAAGTCACATACACTTTATCTGACAAACCATGATTCATCATTTTATTATCTTTACCCAAAACAGTTAGGGTAAAACAATGTTATCCCTAACAGATATTTATCACAGTATAGAGAGAGACTGTCTCTAGCTATTGTTGTGAGAAAGTTAGGCAAAGAAAATTACTTCAAGGAGAGAAGGGGGAGAGAATGAGAAGAGAGAGAGAAATTAAAATATTTGTGCTTTTGTATGAAAATTATTTTTTCACTTTTTCTCAACTGCAGACAGAAAATTGCTTGCTAATCATATTTTGGGATATTTTCAAAAAAATTTAACCCAGCTTTCTGCAAGTTTGGCTTACTCAAATTTAGACATGCATTTTGAGATAATATTTTTTAATACATCCCAAAAGTATACAATAGTTACCTTAAAACATGCTATGGAAAATACAATATTCCAGATAGAAATATTGAAATAATATCTGGTAAAATATATACATTCAATAATAAACAATATACTTGGACATCAATTAGAGAAGATTTTGACTGAGATAGCTTGCTACCAGGAATGGGCAACTTCTGTGTATGATCCAATATAATGCCCCTTTTAGTTTGGTCTCCAAAGGAAAATCTGGACAGTACTCAACCAGATCTGAACAAACCATGGCAGGTGAAATATATCGTAAATGAAGGCTACTTGATAATCCTAACTGTGTGCCTGTGGGAATGGAATATCCCCGCAGAAGTTTCCCTGAATCCCTGCATGAAATACCTCATCTTGCGGGCACTGCTATCCAATGACTAAATGATCTGTATATCTGGCCATAGATATAGCCACTCCAGTAACTACTCATATATAATTTAATTTTATTCATAATTTTATTCATTATTCATTCTGTATGTTTTTAAAACAATTCATTGTTCTGGTGTTTTATATGCACATTTTATATGTTGTTCCTGTGAATTTTATGCACTATGTTGCATTTTGCAATGCCATGATATAAATATAGAACCATGATATAAATATAATAGAGATTAATTAATTTCTCCTTAAATGCCATATTTTAGCTTATCCTCAGTCTTTTGAAATTGATAATTAAGGAGAGATGAATAGAACAAATCCCATAGTGAGGAATAATCTAGTTTAGTAAAAGATATTGTATATTATTGCAAGTCTGTAGGGTACAATTTTGCTTCAATACTTAATTATATTTATATTAGATTGTATGAAATTACTCTTATTTTTCTACAATTGGAAAAAGGGAATTATTCCCGTCTTGCATTAAGCAAGGTATTTTTTTTTCCTTGTCTCTTAAATTTCAGCATAGGGACTATAAAATCGAATTTCCCCCATATATGACCAAAGCTTCCTTAGGGCAAAATCAGAGAAGGCCAGCATTTCCTTCCATACTGGAGAACAATATATACCATGGAGTTGTTGGTTTTACAGTTATCAAATTAAATCTTTATTACATTTTAAAACATTCTATAATTAATAGTATGATTAAAAGGATGATATATCATAGGCCTTTCAAAATTCTAATAACTTTAAAGGGGTGTTTAAATGCAGAACATATGACAATGCCTTTTGAAAAAGATAAAGGATCAAAGAGATAATTTTCAAGAGGTTCTTTTTTACACCAGATAAATACTCAGCATTTATACCAAAGAACTAAGTTCCATTAAATTAGTAAGCACGCCTGAATAATTTTAATGCAAAATCCCAGGAGATAATTAAGATTTATGCATGTCTCAATTTTCTTATATTTTAGATAGAGATGAAACTTCTGTATAAGTAACATGAACATGATTATACTTTCATCTGATCATGATATTGAATCTCCACTAACATTTTTTAATCAAATGGGTAATGTACTTTTGCTACTCACTTCAATCTATCAATAAACATCAATTGCAAATGATGTGTGTGTGAGAGAGAGAGAGAGAAAGAGAGAGAAAGAGAGAGAGAGAGAGAGAGAGAGAGAGAGAGAGAGAGAGAGAGATTCCAATAATTAATTATGAGGACATGAATCCTGAATCAATTAATGATTGGGAATGACAGGCAGGCAAAACTTTTTAACACTGGAAACACCAGAGAATGACTTGCTTAAAGGCAAAGGCTAATATGATATGGTGCTTTTGTTGCCTTACCACACACAAATACCAACAAGTCTGAATTATTTGAAAGAACTGTGGAGGTAAAGTTAGCAGGGGTGGGATCTGACCAATGGAACTACCGGTTCGGTGATTTATGATTTACGAATCCCACCCCTGAAAGTTAGGTTAGTCAAACAAACAAAACCACACACTCTGTAATTCAGAGGGATTAACATTGTTCCACATACATTGTAAAAATAGAAATAAATAAATAAACCAAGAAAGGACAAACATTACAAGGCTCACAAGACCAAAAAGATAAGAAAAATGATTGGTTTACTTTGAATATGCTTTTTTCATGATGATTTCTAGAAACACAGGAAATATAGATAGCAGGTGTAGCAGCAATTTTTGTTAATCCTTTTGTGTAAAATCAACCCATCTTAAAATACTGAAGATGCACAGTTTTATGGGAGTTTATTCAGGGGTGGGATTCAAATTTTTTAACAACCGGTTCTGTGGATGTGGCTTAGTTGGTGGGTGTGGTTTGGGGTGGTCATGTGACTGGGTGGACATGGCTTGGTGGTCATGTTATTGGATGGGCGTGGCCAACTCAATATCACTCACATTGGGGTATGCATCTCCTCGCCTGGCCTGTCATGACTGTGGGGATGCTGCAACAGTCGTAAGTGTGAAAAATGCTCATAAGTCACTTTTTCAGTGCCATTGTAACTTTGAATGCTCACTCCACACAAGCAAAGTACCAGCAAAGGAGGGGAAAAGAAACTGCAGAGAAGTTCTAGAGACAGGAAGTCTAGTCCTGCCAAGAATGTAATAAGGGTTAACGGAGAGGCAGTTTCTGTAAGCAACACCAGAATGTTTCCTTCCTGCCTTCCTTACAGGATTAGGCCAGTAATTTCTTCTAACAATCGGTTCTCCGAACTGCTTAGAATGTTAACAACCAGTTCTAGAGAATAGGTGTGAATTGGTAGAACCCTGAGTTTATGCAACTTGGAACTAATTCTTTGGATCATTCATGATTTATTCATTAAATGTATTACCCATCATCCCCCATGAATATGGGGAACATTGGTGTATTTGGGGTGAAATCAGCTGCAATATAAACATTATAGAAAGTCCAGAAGATAAATTTATTATATGTAAACCATGACAAAAATGTAGTGTGTGTGTGTGTGTGTGTGTGTGTGTGTGTGTGTGTGTGTGTGTATATATATATATATATATATATGGCCTTCAGCTTTGTTCGGGTATTTTCCCACGTCATTATAGTTGTGCTTTTAAAGTTGTAGCAACGTTTTAGCAGAATCTCATCTGCCATCATCAGGCTTCTGATGAAGGTCATCACACAACCCATTACCCAAGCTGTTACTACACAGGAGGCTAATCGAAAAGAGATCAAAACACAAACGACCCAGGAGATTACAACGCAAGACCCAGGATACCACAACAAAAGAACTCACAAGCCCATCACACAACCCATTACCCAAGCCGTTTAAAACACAAGAGGCTAACGACCCAGGAGATGACAGCACAAGATCCAGGATATCTCTACAACAAAAGGCCATTACACAGCCCATTATACCAACATCAACTCCATCAACCAATCAAGAGGCTGCAGCACAGCCAACCAGCCCAGCACACCATCCCCCACCACTTGTATATATAGAGAGATGGCAGCTCCGGTCACACACTGCTTGCACTGGCACCAAGCCGAAAGCACCAGCCTGAAGATGGCGAGTGGGACCTCGCCGAAACGTTGCCTAGATACTTTGAATCTTACGCGGGAGAGAACCCGAATAACCAAAGATCCACATACAAATACCCGCGAGAACCTCAGAAAACATATATATATATATATATATATATATATATATATATATATATATATATATATATATATATATATATATATATATATATATATTTCTTAAGTTTTCGGGTACTTACATGTATGGTGTTGGCTTGGTTCGGGTATTTTCCCACGTCATTGTAGTTCTTTTAAAGTTGTAGCAGCGTTTCAGCAGAATCTCATCTGCCATCATCAGGCTTCTGTATTACAGAAGCCTGATGATGTAATACAGAAGCCTGATGATGGCAGATGAGATTCTGCTGAAAGCGTTGCTACAACTTTAAAAAGAACTACAATGACGTGGGAAAATACCAGAACCAACCGAACATATATATATATATATATATATATATATATATATATATATATATATATATATATATATATATATATACATACATACATACATACATACATACATACATACATACATACATCACACACTCTCCATATACAGTATAACACTCTTATAGTATTTTCTTTTCTGAAGCTTTTCCCAAAAAGCAAGAGAATGATGCTTTAATCAAATCTATTTTTACCTTTGCTTGTATAATATGAGAATGAAGTCCAGTATCACTTTATTTTCAGGTTGCCAACCTGAAGGCATAAACAGTATCTGTACTTATTTTATTTTTCCTGTGTACCAGTTGCTAAAATATGTATATACAGCTGGAGAAAAAAAGGCAGCAGCTCAGCAGCTTCTGATTCAAATTTTCTGTTTGATATGAACAATGTTATTTTATTACTTTTCTCTGTGCATTAACTCTAGACTGTGAGAAAAAGAAATAGAGATATTGCCATGGTGGTTTACGTCTGAGTGTCTACTCTTTGTTAAGCCCTATAATTATGTTTTAATTGTATTTGTATTTTTGGAGTGGATCAGTGGTAGTTTTTTTACTACCGGTTCTATGGGCATTGCTTGGTGGGCATGGCAGGGGAAGGATACTGTAAAATCTCCAGTCAGAGGTGGTATTTGCCAGTTCTCTGAACTACTTAAAAATTCCGCTATCGGTTCTCCAGAACTGGTCAGAACCTGCTGAATACCACCTCTGGAGTGGACTAGCTATAAGAAGGATGCAGCGGTGGTTCAGTGACACTGAGTTTGTCCATCAGAAAGATTGGCAGTTCAGTGGTTAAAATCTCTAGCACCGCGTAATGGAGTGAGCTCCCATTACTTGTCCCAGCTTCTGCCAACCTAGCAGTTAGAAAGCATGTAAAAATGCAAGTAGAAAAATAGGGACCACTTTGGTGGAAAGGTAACAGCGTTTCATGCGCCTTTGGCATTTAGTCATGCTGGCCACATGACCACGGAGATGTCTTAGGACAGTGCTGGCTCTTCAGCTTTGTAATGGAGATGAGCACTGCCCCCTAGAGATAGAAACAATTAGCACGTATGTGTGAGGGGAACCTTTACCTTTACATAGCTATAATAACTCCAGGGGTGGGATTCTACCAGTGCACACCTATTCTCTAGAACTGGTTGTTAACATTCTAAGCAGTTCAGAGAACTGGTTGTTAGAAGAAATTACTGGCCTAATCCTGTAAGGAAGGCAGGAAGGAAACATTCTGGTGTTGCTTATAGAAACTGCCTCTCTGTTAACCCTTATTACATTCTTGGCAGGACTAGACTTTTTTCCCCCTCCTTTGCTGGTACTTTGCTTGTGTGGAGTGAGCATTCAAAGTTACAATGGCACTGAAAAAAGTGACTTATGACCATTTTTCACACTTACGACTGTTACAGCATCCCCACAGTCATGACAGGCCAGGCGAGGAGATGCGTGCCTCGATATGAGTGATGTTGAGTTGGCCACACCCAGACAATAACATGACCACCAAGCCATGTCCACCCAGTCCAGTCACATGACCACCAAGCCACACCCACCACCTAAGCCACGCTCACAGAACCGGTTGTTAAAAATTTGAATCCCAACCCTGAATAACTCTACATACTAATACTAATATAATTAAGAAAGTAAAGTTGAAAAAAAAAGTCAAGATGTTGTCTGTGGTGTGACAATTTTTAGGTATGATACAAATAATAATAAAAAAATCACAACATCCTGGCTACCAGCTTAACTTTTTTTTACCATACACTGGCATTTTATTTTATTTGTTATTATTAATTATTATTATTATTTAAATGGATTTATAGATTGCTAGACATAAAATACATCATGCCTAAAAGCATAAGCAAGAGTATTAGCTGGTGTAGGAGTGGAGAAATTTATATTCTAGACCTTTCTTAGACACAGAAACCAGCCTTCCTCCTATTACACCAACCTGGGTTTGTACTCAGATGTATTTGGTTGATAGACTAGAAACAAAATGTAGTATCTATTCATAGCTATGAATAGCTATAATCAGGATTGGAACATGTCCATGGAAGACATCATGATAATTCTAAACATGGTAATTATTACGGTCGGAATTTACAGTATTTAGGCATTCATGCTTGAAAGGTGAATATGACAAATGGATATGACCATGGATTGTGATCAATGTAAACATCCAACACTAAAGATAGATGGTTGTTATTTAGATAATTCTCTCTCTCTCTCTCTCTGAAAAAAGTTGCTTGTGTTGTGTATTCTCATCCTTTTTTAATTTGGAATTTTTGTCATGTTTTCATTCAGATTCAACAGGGTGGCAAAAGGGTATGTGAATACAGGAAATAATGATGTTTCTCTTCAAACCATCATCCAATATTTTAAAAGTTATGCCTCTCCATTCCTCATGCAATAAAATTATAAAGAAAAATAACTGAAAGATTCATCTATTTTATTCCACTATGAAGTACACCAGGCCTTTAATATAATTATGCACTAAATTTTCCATATATAGTTATAAATACAAATAAGGCAGAAATATCCATTCCTTCCTCCCTGCTTTCTTCATGCAGTGAATTTAATCTTTGATATCAATAGCAGTTATGGAAAATATGAAGAAATGTAAGAGTTATGCTAATTTAATATCTTGTCTCTGATGAATAGAATGGAATGGAAGGGAGTGGAGTGGAGTGGAGTGGTGTGGGATGGGATGGGATGGGATAGAATAGAATAGAATAGAATAGAATAGAATAGAATAGAATAGAATAGAATAGAATTCTTTATTGGCCAAATGTGACTGGACAGACAAGGAAATTGTCTCCAGTGCATAAACTCTTAGTGTACATACAAATAACAAAGTGATAGGTCATATATCTTAGATTGTGGTTACAATCATTAATAATAAGTGATAAATCATAGATATTAATTGGAGAAGGTATTAGGAAAGATGAGAAAGATGACAAGCTTTGATTCTATTCCTTATTTCTAAAGGTAATCTGTATTAGCCATAACATCACTTGTTATGATTGAATGTAGTCCAAATTCCCAGGAGGGAGAATGTGATTCTAGACGACCAAAAAACAGTGAAGTTCAGATAGTTTGTATAGGAAGAAAAGAGTCAACATAGCTCTTTTGTAGGAGTTATCAGATTATACGTTTAATGGGGCATGGAATTTGGCAAGGTTTTTTTCTATAGATAAGGAACAATATAGGAAACTGCTTAGAAAAACCTCAGTGTGTCTTTCTTGGGTTTTGGAGCCTGACACTTAGCCCAACTACCAAACATGTATAATAAGTAAAAGGTACCTAATCTCAATTTTGAACCATTTTTGCTTAGAAGACAAATCATATCTAGTAATAGTCTGTAATCTGTGTATTTATTATTCCATCCATCCATCAATCCATCTAATATTTACTGTTCTTCAGAGACCAGTTTAAATTGGGATCTCCAAAGAATCTTTCAAATGGATTGTGTGCATAAATGTAAAACCAGACTACGTGAAGAGATTCCTAATTCAAGTCCATCAGTTTTTATGTTTTGTGTAATTTCTTGAGAGCAGTATCTCAGCTTTTTGTAGTATGCCCATATGTAATAACAGCAATTAGTCTTTACGATGCCATAAGATTCTTGAAGCTTTTTGTTGCAAAAGAATTCAGTATCCTTTTAAGGTTTTAAATCTGGTGTTGTATATACACTTCTCAAAAAAATAAAGGGAACATTTAAACAACACAGTGTAACTCCAAGTCAATCACACTTCTATGAAATCAAACTATTCACTTAGGTAGCAACACTGATTGACAATCAATTCCACATGCTGTTGTGCAAATGGAATAGACAACAGGTGGAAAGCATAGGCAGTTAGCAAGACATCCCCAATAAAGGAATATGTTCTGCAGATGGTGACCACAGACCACTTCTCAGTTCCTATGCTTTCTGGCTGATGGTTTGGTCACTTTTGAATGCTGGCAGTGCTTTCACTCTAGTGGTAGCATGAGACGGAGTCTACAACCCACACAAGTGGCTCAGGTAGTGCAGCTCATCCAGGATGGCACATCAATGCGAGCTGTGGCAAGAAGGTTTGCTGTGTCTGTCAGCGTAATGTCCAGAGCATGGAGGCGCTACCAGGAGACAGGCCAGTACATCAGGAGACATGGAGGAGGCTGTAGGAGGGCAACAACCCAGCATCAGGACCGCTACCTCCGCCTTTGTGCTAGGAGGGACAGGAGGAACACTGCCAGAGCCCTGCAAAATGACCTCCAGCGGGCCACAAATGTGCATGTGGCTGCTCAAATGGTCAGAAACAGACTCTATGAGGGTGGTATGAGGGCCCGACATCCACAGGTGGGGGTTGTGCTTACAGCCCAACACCATGCAGGACATTTGGCATTTGCCAGAGAACACCAAGATTGGCAAATTCGCCACTGGCGCCCTGTGCTCTTCACAGGTGAAAGCAGGTTCACACTGAGCATATGTGACAGACGTGACAGGGTCTGGAGATGCCATGGAGAATGTTCTGCTGCCTGCAACATCCTCCAGCATGACCAGTTTGGCAGTGGGTCAGTAATGGTGTGGGGTGGCATTTCTTCAGAGGGCTGCACAGCCCTCCATGTGCTCACCAGAGGTAGCCTGACTGCCATTCGGTACCGAGATGAGATCCTCAGACCCCTTGTGAGACCATATGCTGGTGCCAACCCTGGGTTCCTCCTAATGCAAGACAATGCTAGATCTCATGTGGCTGGAGTGTGTCAGCAGTTTCTGCAAAATGAAGGCATTGACACTATGGACTGGCCCGCCCATTCCCCAGACCTGAATCCAATTGAGCACATCTGGGACATCATGTCTCGCTCCATCCACCAACGCCACATTGCATCACAGACTGTCCAGGAGTTGGAGGATGCTTTAATCCAGGTGTGGGAGGAGGTCCCTCAGGAGACCATCCACCACCTCATCAGGAGCAGGCATTGTAGGGAGGTCATGCAGGCACATGGAGGCCACACACACTACTGAGTTTGACTTGGTTTAAGGACATTACATCAAAGTTGGATCAGCCTGTAGTGTTTTTTTCCACTTTAATTTTGAGTGTAACTCCAAATCCAGACCTCCATGGGTTGCTAAATTTGATTTCCATTGATAAATTTTGTGTGATTTTGTTGACAGCACATTCAACTATGTAATGAACAAAGTATTTGATAAGAATATTTCATTCATTCAGATCTAGGATGTCTTATTTTTGTGTTCCCTTTATTTTTTTGAGCAGTGTATTTAGTGCCAGAGTTACACAAACAGAGATGCCCTTGAGTACGTCTGTAATGACTTTAATTACTAGTATATTTTTTCCAATTTGTTTTTTGCTTTTTTAAAAATGATACTGATTGCCAATTTTCTCTGCATGTTATGGAAATATGTGAATGGATGCTACATATGGTCATATCCATACATACATATCCAATGACAAAAAAACCAGCTGGATATTGCTACATAATGGCCTACATTAAATATCTATTTTTTTAATTCTCTAGTGATACTACACTAGCTAGCATATTCATAGTCTTCTAATCTACACTGTATAATGCATGTGAATAAATACTAAATAGTGCCTCCAAGATTTAAATTGTTTAGTGCACATCTAGAACAATAAAACCGAAATGTACGTTGAGGCAGGATATCATGCTATCTTCCAGAATCGCAATATTTGCCAGTACATAATATTTACAGCAATATTTTGATATAGAAGATGAATAATTTACATGAATGAAATGTGTGATTTATAAACATAACAATATTCCAGAGCACAAATTATCAAACAAAGGAAAATATCTTGGTCTCTAGACAGATTTTTCTTTAGATTTAATAGTTTATGGAAGGCATCAGAATTGCCTGAATTTACTGCTCATTTTCTTCTTTGAGAAGGTCAATAGCTTATTACAGGATAAAAGTGGGGAATTACTTTCCTGTACCTTTGTATACTCTTCCCAATCAATAAATTTATTCGTTGTAGACCTGATATCATAACTCAATGAGAAGATAAAAATGACAGCTTTTCAATCACTCTTTTGGAGTCAGTATTTCTTGTAATAAACAATAGCATTTCTTTAAGAATATTATGTTATTCATTTTATACTGTCAGTCATCAAAGGATATTAAGTTTTTAATGAATTGACAGAAAAAAGGTTATTTGGAATTACAATTGCGATGAAAGAAAAAGAAGAATGTTTGAATGTATTACATATTTTTCTGCCAAAAGCAAATATTTCCCTGGAGATTAATTATTCAATATGTTAAAAAAGGCAGGTGCTATCCAAACCGTCAGCACATAGTACAGCCAAAATCATTTTGCAGGATTGATTTCAACAGTAGAAATCAACAAATGAAAACAAAAACAAAACAAAACAAAAAAGTTAACTCAGAAAAATAGACTCAGACTTTATTTTAGATTGTTTAAAAAATTCCTATATTGCATTTCAAACATTTTAATAGACTTGTACAACTAACCATTTAAAAAAAATGGTCACCACTCTCTCCAGAAAGGGAGAGAGGACAGATTGTTTACATTAATTGAGCCAAAATGTCTCCAAATACATTTTTATTCTATTTTTTTCCTTTAAAAAATTTAAATCTTTATTTCTGCTTGTAGAAAAATAGAGTCATTTCCAATACTTTCCGATGGGTGAGAGATAATGATGCTATCTTTTCAGTTGTGTCTGACTCTTGGCAATTCTATGGGCCAAGTCTCTCCACATCTTCTGACCTTTTCTGCTTCTTTGAGTTGTTCTATGTTCTGGCTGGTGTCAGTTTTGATTGTGGAGGGAAGGGTATTTTCTATTTATTGTTAGTTGTGAAGTTGTGTTTGACCCATCGTAACCCCATGGACAACATTCCTCCAGGCCTTCCTGTCCTCTACCATCCTTTGGAATCCATTTAAGCTCACACCGACTGTTCAGTAACTCCATCCAGCCACCACATTCTCTGCCGTCCCATTCTTCTTTTGCCCTCTATTGTGTCCTAACAGACTGAGCTGAAGTTCTCACTCCGGTCGGCGCATCCAGTGAGAATGCAGACCGCTCCTATTGGCTGATGCCGTTTGACAGCTGACAATAAAAGGGAGCTGTCAAATGGCATCAGCTGCCTGCCCTGTTAGCTCGCGGCAGCCATGGCAACCCTTTATTGTTAAAATTACAGCTAAATGTTCCTCCATGTTGCCTCTGTTATTCCGCCCGCCTACATTACAATGGCGATGAGGATGGGATCACACGCTAAAGAGGCAACTGAGCATGATTACTGAGCTAAAAGTCACTATAAGAGCTGAAGCCACTACTGAGCTGAAAGTCACTATAAGAGCTGATTGTCATTATTGACGAGCGCGAATTTCAATTCCTCTCAGAAGAACCCGGCACCGCCTGAAGACGAGATGACTTCAACCCCAGTGTTCCCACTTTCAGACTGACAGCGGAGACATGGGAATCTTACATAAATCATTTTGACTGTTTTCTAGATGCCATCAACCTTGCTGAAATTTCCACCCACGGGAAAAAAGCGTACTTTTTACGTTTTTGTGGAGCCACGGTGCTGCATTGCTGGCATTGTGATCAGTAAAAACTGTACCCTGGGAGGAATTGCAGGAAATCCTATGTAAACATTATTCCCCTAAGCCCTCTCACATTGCCAGGTGTCACGCCTTCAGAAGACAAACCCAGGCTGAAGGAGAGACTATTAGTGGGTATATGGCAGCCTTATGGACAGCTGCCTTACACTGTGAGTTTAGGGACTACATCGAGGACATGTTATTGGACCAATTAGTCTGTGGGGTCAGGGACCTAAGGTTACAGAGACGCCTTCTTGCTAAAGGTGATTTGACCCTTAAGATAGCTATAGTGGAATCTCAAGCTGCTGAGCTGTCAGTGCTCTCAGCGGCAGAGATTCAAGGAAACCCTGTCAGCCAGAATAGCTCAGCCATTCATTATGATGAAGCTTCTCCAGAGGAAAGCTCTGACGAAACCAGTGATGTAAATTGCCTCAGGCAGCCCAAAGCCATTCAGAGGGGAAACAAGTCTGTTCCTAATCAGCCCCCATGGTCTCAGCCCATCTGCCTGAGCTGTGGTGGGAAGCCAAGCTGCACTAAAAGCCTCCAATACAGGAAACACAATGTTGCCAGCCAATCAAGACAAAAAAAAAAAAAAAAGCTACAAAACAGAAGATATTAGAAATACCAATCAAGCAGAACACAGCAAACTCCAAGACCAATAAACACAGACCAAGACTCCCAACCAATCAGGATGAAGAAAAAACCATTCTGGCATAGCAGTAGGCTAGCACCAAATTTAAAACAGAAACGACTGTGAAAGTCTGACTCATAGACGAACACAATACAGAAGCCTGATGATGGCAGATGAGATTCTGCCGAAATGTTGCTACAACTTTAAAAGCACAACTATAATGACGTGGGAAAATACCTGAACAAAGCTGAATACCATACATATAAATACCTGCGAAAACTTAAGAATATATATATATATATATATATATATATATATATATATATATATATATATATATATATATATATACACACACACACATACATACATACATATTTGTTATATATATTTGTTTTCTGAGGTTCTCGGGTATTTGTATGTGGATCTTTGGTTATTCGGGTTTTCTCCCGCGTAAGATTGGAAGTATCTAGGCAATGTTTCGATGAAGTCTCATTCATCATCTTCAGGCTTCTGTCTTCAGCTCTTCAGCCAAGCCCCCACCCAATCAAGTCACACCCCCACTAGCAGTTAAAAAGAAGCAGCAGCTGCAAGCTCACATCACTCTGAGAAGCACAGAGCTGAAGACAGAAGCCTGAAGATGATGAATGAGACTTCATCGAAGCGTTGCCTAGATACTTTGAATCTTACGCGGGAGAAAACCCGAATAACCAAAGATCCATATATATATATATATATATATATATTCTTAAGTTTTTGGTACTTACATGTATGGCATTCAGCTTTGTTCGGGTATTTTCCCACGTCATAGTAGTGGTGCTTTTAAAGTTGTAGCAACGTTTCAGCAGAATCTCATCTGCCATCATCAGGCTTCTGTATAGTGTTAGTCTGTGAGTCAGACTTTTACAGTGGTTTCAGATTTAAATTTGGGGCAGCCTATTGCTGTGCCAGAATGGTTTTTTCTTCATCCCGATTGGTTGGGAGTCTTGGTCTGTGTTTATTGGTCTCGGAGTTTGCTGTGTTCTGCTTGATTGGTGTCTCTAATATCTTCTGTCTGTTTTTTGGCTCTTTTTGTATCTTGATTGGCTGGCAGCATTGTGTTACTTTATTGGAGGCCTTTAGTGCAGCTTGGCTTCAGGTAAAGGCATTTAGGTTTCTTCAGGTATTTTTCCATGTCTTAATATTTGTGCTTTTATTTATTTATTAGGGGAGGTCTGTTAATACCTCCAGCCCAAACATGCCCCAGCCAGCTATCCAAATAAAACCTAGCTTGCTAATAAATAATTATCAGCCATTCACAAGAAACCAAGCTGCACTAAGAAACCCCAATACACAAAACACAATGTTGCTAACCAGTCAAGAACACAGCAACTCGAAGACCAATAAAAACAGACCTAGACTCCCAGCCAATCAGGATGAGGAAAAAACCATTCAAATAAAGCAGAAAGCCAGCACAAAATTCAAACAAAAAACAGCTTCCAAGCCTGACACACAAGATTAAAAAGCACCCAATACACAAGCCTAAGAATGGCAGATGAGATTCTGCCGAAACGTCACTATAATAAAAGCACAAATATTAAGATGTGGAAAAATACCCAAAGAAACCTAAATACCATACATATAAATACCCACGAAAACATAAGAAAACACATAGGGAACAACAGAGTGAGTGACCTCAGTAATGAGGTCATATCCACCTAGTTTGTATTTGGTGTGCTGAGTTTTTTTTACCAATGTGTAGGACAGAGCATTTATTGGTCGAGATTTGGAGTTGCCAATTGTTTGACCATTCAGACACATAATCAAGGTCGCTTTGCAAGACAGTAGCATTGTCGGTGGTGTTGAATAGTTTTACATCATCCACAAAGAGGACACAGTTGCTTATAAGGTGATTGCAAAGGCCATTTGTATAGTGTATAAAGAGTGTGGGTCCTAAAATGCTGCCTTGGGGGACACCACTGTTAACTGGAGTAGGGTTTGATGTAGTACTCCCTATTTTTACTATTTGTTGCCTGTTTGACAGGAACACAGTAATCCACTTATGAAGGGATCTGGAAATGCTGTAAGAGTTTAGTTTTAACAATAATTTGTCATGTACCACTGAATCAAAGGCTTAACAGAAGTCTAGGTAAATTGTGTCTATTGCTTTACCATGGTCAAGTAGAGTAGTCCATATGATTTTGCAGTGTAGGTTGTTTGTTTCGGAAACCAATCTTGGCCATGGCTGCTGCATGTCCTTTTGAAGTAGGATAAAAATGACACATCAATAACAGTAAAATATTTTCAATATTTTCACTAAAATACTATTTTTTAAAAAATGATATAAGAATGATGATGGTGACAATAATATAAATATATATGAGCATTAGGTTACTTTTGATACATATTTGTATTCTTTAGAATATGGTCTTGAGCTGTAGTAAACAAGTGTGATAATAATTGTGATAAATAAGTCTCAGAAAACAGAACTGATATGGAAATAATAAAAGGTAACTATCTGCATTTAAGACTGTTATTTAAGATGCTTAAATATTCATAAGCAAGAGGAATTTGATTTAAGATCTTTTCATGGACTTCCTGTAATACAGCCTAAAAAGTTTGATGGTTCATATCAATTCAACATTCTTTTAACATCCAGAGTTGTGTGCCACATGGATAGTTCAATGGTTGTTGAGGTACCTCAAGACAGGGCCTTAATCCATGATAGATGGGAGGGTGTGGATTTAATTTGCTCATTTTGCTCTTTTTTCATTTAAAAACAAATAATGTATCTGTAACATTCAGCAGTGAAAAAAGGCAGCTGCAGTATAGAAGAAGAGAATAATTTCTAGGAGACTGTAAAAATTAATACCAGCAGTGAATGAAGCCTTGCTTTATAATTAAACAAATGTTAGACTTGTGCAAAGCTTCAAAAGTTTGATTCAAAGGCATTTTGATATTAATGGAATCCTCCAATGAACAAAGGTTTTGAATAGGCTTGAAGGCACAAAATCATAGCCCTTTGTAAATTGAAAGGAAAGCTCCTACTTAATGAAGTTTTAGTTGAATCACCTGATGAAGCAGATTCTCAGGTTACTTCAAAGTAGGAAATCACTGAAAAGTTATGAATACCATTTTCCCCATGGGAAACTCATGTGGCATTGTACTTAGGTGTGCTGGCCTGCTTCTATTGCCCCTGCTAACTAACACAGACTATTTTTCATCAAGCCACAAACATGCCACAAATATGGTCTGCCACTGATGTCAGAAGCAGCTCTGGTGGCCTAGAGGTGGAGCTCTCACCTCACAATCAGGAGGCTGTGAGTCCGATCCTAAGTAGAGGCTAATATTTGTCATAGACTCTCCTGCTCTAGCAGGGAGTTGGACTAGATTGACCTCCAAGGTCCCGTCCAACTCTGTTATTCTATTGGAGTCCTTTCCTGAACCAAACTTGCTAAAACAACTATGGCAACCCTCGTGAAATTCTACTAAGCCCAGTTATCACAGGCAGCAGAGCACTTCAAAATAACTAATAGCTATAGCACTTAGACATATTCCACTTCATAGTGCTTTACTGCATTCTAACCAATGTGCTGCCACAGCTAATCAGTTATTATTCTTCAAAGTTGTCTCAGAGGAGTTCAGTGTATCCTACTAAGTACACAGAGGCTAGTAATAAAGGGATATATCCAGAGGTGGGATTCAATTTTTTTAACAACCGGTTCTGTGGGCATGGCTTAGTTGGTGGGCA
This sequence comes from Notechis scutatus, assembly GCF_049901735.1. NCBI lineage: Eukaryota > Metazoa > Chordata > Lepidosauria > Squamata > Elapidae > Notechis > Notechis scutatus. Next base: position 296,459,526 of record NC_142009.1, read on the forward strand.
TGGCTTGGTGATCATGTGACTGGGTGAATGTGGCTTGGTGGTCATGTTATTGGCTGGGCGTGGCCAACTCAATATCACTCACATCAAGGCACACATCTCCTCGCCCGGCCTCTAATGACTGTGGGGATGCTGCAACAGTCGTAAGTGTGAAAAATGGTCATAAGTCACTTTTTTCAGTGCCGTTGTAACTTTGAATGCTCACTCCACACAAGCAAAGTACCAATAAAGGAGGGGAAAAAAACTCCAGAGAAGTTCCTGAGACAGGAAATCTAGTCCTGCCAAGAATGTAATAAGGGTTAATGGAGAGGCAGTTTCTGTAAGCAACACCAGAATGTTTCCTTCCTGCCTTCCTTACAGGATTAGGCCAGTAATTTCTTCTAACAACCGGTTCTCTGAACTGCTTAGAATGTTAACAACCAGTTCTAGTGAATAGGTGCAAACCGGTAGAATCCCATCCCTGGATATATCCAATGAGAAGACATGTTTCTCAAGAATGCATCGCATACCTTTCCACAAATTGCAAAACACCTAGGGATTTGAGAATACAAAGCACTTTCCCATTAAGGGCTAATTAAAGAATATTTACTGTCACAGGAAGATTGGCATTTTAGAAAAGAAAATGTTAATTCGATAGAATTTTAAGCATTGAATCATATATTTGTAAGGGACCATAAACATCATCTATTCCAACCTCCTGCTCAATGCAGCATCAAAGAATATGCCTCTGACAGATGGCCATTTAGTCTGTTTTAAGAGCTCTACCAAATGACAATTCATTATATCATGTGATAGTTGGTTTCACTGGCCTAATGAAAGGTAAACACCAATTTAGGCCAAGCCTTGCCTGCTTCTTGGGAAATATACTGGGACCTGTCTTTTGATCATTGTTCTGTGTGCAATTTTTAAATTTCATTTTTCACTAAGAGTAGGACACTTTCCTAATCAACTGTACAACTTAATTCTTTGCTAGGCAATTATGTATTTTCTGTATTTTTCTTTCCTTGTCCATGTCCATGTGCAAATGAGAGGATTCCAAAATGAATTGTCGTAAGACCTTGAAGTTATTCAGCTAAAATTTGGCATACCCTTGAAAGACAGGGCTTTCATTTTAATTCCATATTCCCCAGACAAGCAGTTGTATGCTTTTTAATGCATCTCATTGGAATCTACAAATGACATTGGCTAAAAAATCTTGAATAAAATCAGTTTATCCTTGAATCTTGTATTACAACTCTTTTCAAATAACTTTATTGTGGTTATTAGCAGCAGAGTATTACAACTCTAATTGAATCATGTTGTCTCTGAAGCTGAAATTTTCAATTCAAATTATGTTTGAACAGCCCTATCAAATCACATGCCTTAGTGATTCAGTGGATTTAAGTGTTTAAATCTAACTGAATCACAAATATAAATTGGATCTTGCTTGTTGAAGAGTAGATTACATATGCAGATATTGTTCTAGGAAACCAGGTACTTTAGTAATTAAAATTACCAATTAGAGAAACAAAGATCGGGAAACATCATTTAAACTTTTGCATAACATCTTAGGATAGTGGTTTGCTTTTGTCTGCCACCTTCTCCTTTTACTTCAGTTATCTACAATTAAAAGATAAATGCATCTTTTCTTGTGTATCATCCTTGTGCAGTTCTCCCCTATTCACATTTCCTTGGGTCCTGTAGGGATATTGGAAAAATTCTGGAAAAGTATCCATCTGAAGAAACCACAGAAGATTTTATTTTCCATCAGAGAAGCTTTTGACAAGCTTTTTTCAGAAACATTGTTTTAGAGAGGGGAGGATTCAGAAGATTCCAGATAGTTTTTTTGAGAACTGTCTGGCATAATCTAAGCCTGGAATGTCTTGAAAAGTTTTCTGTTTCCAAATCAAATAATTTTGCATAACAATAATTGATGATCTCCAGATTGTCTTCCCAAGTTACTGTTGATAGTTCCTTAAACTGTCAGTAGAGTTTTCTTGATTAATCTATTGAGATGTTTCTTTCCTGGAGGAGAGTAAAAAATGGCTTTCTAATAATGCCCATTCCCACTGTAGTCCTGGCTTGACTGAGAACTCAGGAGAAATCAACCATGAAGTCAATATTCTTCAAGAATACAATAAAAATTTGAGCTCTGGTGATTTCAGAACTTTGGAGAATTCACTTTAATTGTACAAAATGGAATAAGTCCTTAAAACAGAAAGAAAACTTACTGCAGCATTGCTGCTCCTATCACTGACTAAATCAAAAGCTGTATGAACTTGTAGAAAAACCAACAATATATTATTCACCACTTATAATGCAATAAATACCTCAGAGAAAAAACAAGAAATGTCAATAAGAACTTTAAAGTTGCATTCCCAAATGTTACAATAACAAGTATAACTCACTTTTGAAGGACCTACATTTCCTTCTCATCACAAATAGTAATGTCCTAATTCAAATTCTCCAGTCATGAATACATTGCTCTAAAAGATACAAAGAATCATCAATACTTGAAAAATATTGGCTTGCTTAATCTAATTCTGATGCCCAAAATTCTGAAAATCATCCAAATTAGGATAAAATGAATAAACCAATCCTTCTGCCAGCAGGTCTTCATTCCCACAATTTCTCCAGCCATATTTTTTTCATTTTGTACAGCTTTTGACCTCTAAAGAGATAATGGTAAAATCAATATCAGTGTGGTACAAATTGTCTTCACAGGCAGGGAGCCCCCAAAGGGATTGCTCAGGGCTGCCTCCAAAGTAGTATGATTGACGATTAATCACTATGATTCTTTTTCAAGTCTTGCTGAGCTTCAGACCCTGTCATCTCTGGGGATATCACAAGAAGTGGGACAGTATTCTCAACTCAAATGTTTTTCAGAATTTATCAGAAATAAACTATATTGTCAGTTTTTATTAGTAAAAGAAGAAAATAGTGGGATAAGATGACTGAAGCAATGGTAGCCAATTTTTTCTTTCACTAGAAAGTATTTCAGTTTGAAATTATTCACCCTTATTTGCAGAGGAAAACTGTTTTTCTCTAACCTTCTAATTCCCAAATCTTAAATAAAAATCTTAAGATTTTCAAACAAATCCTCAGAATATGTTTTAGCCTTAAATTGGATTGAACTGATGGAACTAACATAGGAAAATCTCTCTTTCTCTCTCTCCTTCTCTCTCCCTCTCTCCGTTCTCCCTCTCTCTCACACACACACTTGCACAGAGACAGAGAGAGATGTATATCTTCAGTTCAAGGCTGTGAACACATGTAATGCTTTCATCTCTGATTTCCCCAAGAACAACCTGTGAGAGGGGTTGGACTGAAAGTTAGTGATTGTCCCAAAGTTACTCAACCAGATTTTATGACTGAGGGAGAACTAGAACTCATGGTTTCCTTCCTAGGCCAGCACCTTAAACTCTACACGAAACTATCTCTGTTTCCGTTTCTGGGACTCTCTTATTATATTGATTTCATTCACTAAAATAGTTACACATAAGGCAGGTCACATTTCCCTGTTGACCACTTGCCAACACTGTTGTCTGGATGTAAAATTCAGTATTTTGAAGAAGTGAAACAAATGATTGAATGGACTGTTTCATTCATTCTTGATGGAAGTGATTGAATGGACTGTTTGATTCATTCTTGATGGAAGCAGGGCATGTTCTACTGATATTCATGAACTTTGAAATTTCTGGGTAACAGAAGACAGGAAAAATGAAAGCTGAATAGGATGGACCTTAAGCAGAAGCAGTAGCTATAGAAGCAGTTGTTAAAACTACAACTATTGTATTCTAATCACAAGCATAACTTCAAAATAATCTGTTTCTCCAACACTGTTCTAACAATACTTGTCCTATGAGACCACTTATCCATTTAGATTTAATTTCCTGAAAGAACAATATCTTTCAACTCAAGGTAACTGAAGGAAAAGAAATCTTGAAAAGAAAATTAGTTAAGCTAAAGATCCTGCTTGGTATCTTTATAACTTTCTGAAACCTGATTTTCAAAATTTTATTTAATAATTTGCATTATGTGATAATACTGTCCAAAATGTTAATCACCTATTTTTTAAATAAAAGTTTTATTTAAGTTTTCACAAAACATACAAATACAAATAAAATATCTTTTTTTGAGAACAGCGTGGCCCCGGGTTATCACTTCTCCATACAGACATAAACTCAATACATATTTATCTTATACATTCTAATCCATATCTTATAACTATTTTCACAATTTTTTCAATAGTTTTTCCTTTCTTTACTTCCTATAGCCTTATTTTAAATTATCTCATTCCTTTCTTAATTCAATTACATATCTTTTTCTAATTTTTAAAATCTTTCTAATCAATGTTTTTATACTTTCATCTGTCCTGTTTACAATTTCATATTATGTTTTCTCATAAATTTTCCCCTGTAATTATTAGACTGGAGTCTAGACCTTTGTATCTTTTTTCAAATCTTATTTAAAAATTTAAGTTACATCCTTACAGTTATAACATTCATTTTCTAACCTCTATTTTATAACACATACCTATTTTTCATCGAATTCTGCTTGGTACATTCCCTTAAAATACACACTAAATTCTTAAAAGAAAAAAGTATATATGTATATATAACTGTGTATATATGTATAACAATAGTAAATGGAATAATTATTCTATTCAAGTACATCTCTGCCATTAATATTAATAACAATCTTTTACATTTCTATTTCTTTTAACACACATTACCTAGTAATATCAGTTGTCTTTCACTTTAATCATCTATATTTCATATTTTATTTATTACTGTCTTTAAATAAAAAACCAAACAATAGTTATTAACAGTAGTCAATAAAGTTATTATTCTTATTCAAGTTCATCTTATCAACTGATAAAAATCTTCCATGTTTCTTTTTAGTTTTTTTTAAATGTTCTTTTTTAAATCACTGAGAGCCTTGTTCTCTTTACAAACAAATATTCCACTACACATCAATAGAAATTTTTTCTATCACTTTAATCATCTAACATATTATATAACAATGCTATCCCATACACCTTTGCAGAATCCTCTCCTTAAGTTAAATTTTAACCATTGTCTCTGTGTCTTTTAAATAGGTTTATACTTTTAAGTCTTGTACATTTTTCCTGTACCTCTATATCTTGTTTCTGTTTTTTTCTAGCTTCTTTTCCTTTCCCTCTTCCCTCTTTTCTTCTCCCTCCTCTTTTTATTCCCTTTTCTATTTGATTCTCCCTTCTGTGATCCTCCCTTCTGCTTCTTCCTGATATTATGATTACTTTTCAAATTACTCTTTTTTTTGGTTGTTGCTTCAATGCTTAAGTTTTTAACCCCCTTTCCCTTTTTTACCCCACTTAAAATTGCTTGTTCATTGAAGATGGCTTCTTCGTTGTCCCACCCTTCTTGTTCTGCCAGCATTTCTTGTTGTTTTTTCCATAGTTCAAGATCTCCATTTCTAAAAATTGAAATACGAAGCCAAAAGATCCTCTTCCATCTTGTGCTTCTTCTTTTTGTTCTTTAAGTCTCATTTTTAACTCTTCAAGGAGTGATGCCATTTAAAAAAAAATTAAACAACTCCCAGTTGATTTTATTTTATTTCATTAGGATCCTCCATCCAAAGTTCCAGGAATCATCCAATAATCCAAAACTGTTTCTTGCTTCTTTTCTCACTTTCTTTTTCCAGGGTTTTTTTTTCTCTTGTAACAAAGTTTCAGCTACAATGTATCTTTTGCAAGCCTTGTTAAAATTCCACTATCAATTTTTTTTAAGTTCCAGGTGGTCTCCTCCAATTTCCAGATTCAACCCTCTTTTTTCCTTTTTCCCTCTGCTGCTTTCTTTCTTTTTTTTTTTTAAAGAAAGTTTTTAAATTATCCAAGAATCTTTATCCTTTTGACACTTTATTTTCAGCTACAAATAGCCTATTAATATCAAAGTGGATTAGTATCAATTTCTTATTTGAATCTCTTCTTCTTAATGTTCCAAGTCAGTTAAAACTGTCGATGTTAGAGGAAAAAAAGCCAATTCCATTTCCTTTCCCTTTCTCTTTCGCAGCTTAAAATCTTTTTTAGGAATAGTATTAGTCTTTAAAATTCAGGTTCCAGGTACCTTAAATAGATGTCCTCCATTCAACCCAGTCAGTCAAACTTTCTCCTTTAAACTTCCTCCTGCACAATCTTGTCTGGTTGGGTTCTTCTTTGAGGTGGCCATTTCTGACCACCACTGCAACTGCCTTTGAGAAAGGGAGTAAGGCCAGCCGAGGAGGAGAGATGCAGCTGTTCTCAACCCTGCTGATGGCTCCCCCTTCTTCACCACCTCTACGGGGTGGCTTCAGACCAGAATCTGGGCGGCTCGGGGCGCTCCAGCGGCGAGCACGGATCAAAACCATGGGACAATCGCGATTTCGGTCCGTCACCGAAGAAGCCCAAACCGGAAGTCTTAATCACCTATTTTTATGCACTAATTATATAGAATAACATTTTAAACCCTCCAGAATCACTGGGTTGACTTGGGCAGCTATAGAACTTGAATGAATGAATGAATGAATGAATGAATGAATGAATGAATGAATGAATGAATGATATAAATAAAGCTTGGTGACAAATACTGCAAACTACTTCACACAAAATTTTCCTGTTTGTTTTCAAAAAGTTTTAATTGTTCTGGGGATGTGCAGTTGAATATAAATCTGGTCTTTTTAAAAAGTGCATTAAGAAAATAGTATTCCAGTGCATGTTTTAAAAGTGCGTTTTAATGATCCATTAAAAAATTCTGCAACCATTTATCATTCACAACTTTCTTCAAAATTCAACTATATATTGTTTTTAATATAAATCTCCCCAACATACAGTACTTTTGAATGCAATTTTCTGTGTGGACTTTTAAACATATATTTCTATGATATTAACTCCTTTTCTTAGAATTTTAACTTCCTGTATTTTTTAAAAAAATCCAGACATCCCCAGTTCTCTACACACAGTATTTAAAAAAATAACATATTTTTGTCCTTCATAAATAAATAGAGGAGTGTATGCATTTTTTTACTAAATAAAAATAGAAGAGAAAGATTATATTCAGTTTTTCTACCCATGCCACAGCAATATCAAATATACCCATATGTATAATTCAAACATAATTCATTTCTTCAATCTGAATTTGGCACATCTGTAAGTTTAATGGTGCAAAACAGATCTTCAGATCACTATTAAATGTCATGATGTTTTAATGTGCTGAAACTATTTGTTAATGAAAGATGTATGAAATGGCTCTTCCAATTATATGTCAATAATTTTTGACTTGTTACCCAGAAGCTCTCCCCACCCCATAACCTCCTCTGATTTTTAGCAGCAAACATGTACTCACCACAATTTGATAGCATTCTGCAATAAAAAAAAAAAAAGATAAGAAAGGAAATGAATACCAAAGATTGCCATAGGCTACAAGCAACTAAAGACTGTGACTTCTTTTGGAACAACGCATTAATTTGAAACGGTATATTTTGGGTTGAAATATTTTGCCTGTGTCTGGTTTTTTTCTTATCCTGTATGGGCAGGGAATTTGGACGTATGGGAAGGGACAAGATAAAGGAACAGAAAGCTATATTATTGTTTCAAAAGTGTCCACCAAAAGGAAAACAAAAGAATAGGATAGGATATGTGGAAGTTTGGCTCGAGACTCATGATTTAATTAGGGTAACTGCTGGAATCCTGATAGCATGCTTTAGATATAACCATAGTTTGCTTAATAATGGTTTGAGAAAGAAGCTTGCTTAATTGGATTCACAAATAATTCTAAACCTAAATAATAAAAATAATCCATAGTTTACAGTTCTGATTGTAAATATTTCTAGCATAGAGCATATACCCCTTGCAGTTACTGTTTAGGTGACCAAGTAAATGGTTTTCATAAGGAGGTTCAGTCTTCACCCAATAACCAAATATTATGATATCAACAGTAACACAGTTCAACAATGACAGATGTCATTTTAATGGATGCTCATGAACCTGGTAACAAATCCTTGAGATTATTTTATTGTTCTGCAGACCTGTGTGGAAATACCCATTCAAAGTAACCATCATGTTGAAGCCATATTCCACTTTGATATGCCTGTCTCAGTGGCTAAAACCAGATACCAAAAATGAAATGAATTAAGATACTGTTTCCAATGGGACTTGCTGCAACAATCCAGATCAGGAAAACTAAAGGTAGTTCTCTGTTAATGGCACCGTGATATTGGAATTGCTGTTATTTAATGATGTGATTGTAAATTGCAATGTCACATGCCTGAACCATTTAGTGATGGCAATTCAAGCAGTCCCTGTTGCCATTATTAACCAAAGATCATATATGTTATTAAGTGAAGACATCATGTGACACTGACTTCCAATTTCTAGTCAGCTTCCTTATTGACTTTGCTCAATGGAAATCACCAGAGAACATTGGAAATCATGATCATGTAATTTCAGGAATGGTGCAATAGCCATAACTCCAAGGGTCAATCATAATATCACTTGCTCAGTGCTGTTGTAATTTGAACAGTTGCTGAATGAATGGTCATTAAACAATTACTACCTGTACTCAAGGAGAAACCAACATACTTTATTCAGGCTTATTATTATACAGTATCAAAGAATATCAGAATATTGTAAAACCATTAAACATAAGCTTAGTCTTATTCTCTCTGATTTTGTTTTTTCCTTTTTATTTACCCCCAGTAGAGAGCTTGCTTTTCATCCCATCAGGGGTGATATTTTTGCATTCTCTTCTCTTTTGATTTAAATGAGACAGTATGCCATCTGTTTTATGTTTTCATTATCATTGAATTCAGGGTTGATATTTTTATCTCGTGTTTTGAAGTAATAAGTGGCAAGACCCTTTCTGTATTTAGGGGAAAGACTGTCAAAGAATAATCACATTGAAGGAGAGAAAAAAAGAACAACATAACTGAAGCCAGTTTCCTAATTTAGTCAGCAGACAACAAGTCAAACTAAAGAAATAGAAACAAACTGTTTAGATGACATTATGTATATAGTCCATTTTCTGCACTCTCTGGATTTTCTCTATCTATCTTAAATGTATGTCCTGAATTTTCTCCAGGGCTCAAGAGAGTATTGCCTTCGTCAATGATCTCACCACAGTAATTTAGTGAGGGAGATGGGATTGAGAAATAATGACTGAGTCAAAGCCATCCAGTGATATTTCATTCCAGATCTCCCTAAATACTTTATCACAGTTGTCCTTGTTGTGAGATTGCAAATTTTCCCTGCAGAACATAGGCAGTCACACATTTGAATTCAAGATATCATGAAGATACTCTTTCTATAAAATTGGCAAGGTTCAAATCTGATTGCACTGAAGAGCTGGAGGTCCATTTTCACATGGCATGCAAACATCTGGAGAACTTTGGTTTTGTGATTATTTGTTCCTCTTGTTTCAAATAGACATGAGATAGAAACTATTACATATTTCTCCAAATGGTTGGAAAAATCTTATCTCATGTGTGCCCATAGAAATTACCTTTATGGATCATTCCATGGATCAGTATCATTGTTAGCAATCTGAAAATTGCTAACAAAAGGATTGAAATCCAGGCATCAGTAGGTGGCTGTAGCCTATCCTTAATGAGTATCCAGCTACAACCATTATGCTCCAGATTTGGTGACTGGACCATCTCTGCCTCTCATATACATCATTCCAGTTGAACTACAACCTACTTCTGCTCAAAAAGCAATAGTTTTCTGGGTGAGCTAGAGTAAGAACTAAGGAACCAAAGAAACAATGGAGCATCAGTGGCTTTTTTATTCAAAATTTATAGCCTTTTTTCACTCACCATTTTTTCATTTTATATTCACACATTTATCAATGAAGAAATAATATAGTACATTATATAAAATGAATGGACACTAACACATTTTCCTCCATGCCATTGTTCTCTTTCTTATTCAGTAGGAAAAATCAAATTATTATAACTTTTGACAAGTGCTTTTTTTTTAAAAAAAATAATTTTGTCTGATGAGATGATCATTAAATGCCTTTCCTATCTTAACTGTCACAAATCCTTTCACTCTGAAGTTTCAGGGGAAAAAATCTTTGAAAAAAAAGTTAAATAAATCCTAAGAACTGCACTTAATAAAGTGAACAAAAGTCTTTTAATAGCCTCTTTGATGAAAAACCATTAGAAACTCAATATTAAATGATTTATTAATTTGTAAAATAGACTAATGAGGAAAAACAGCTTTTTTTCAGATATGGGAGGTCTAATATAAATGAGTATTCATGGAACTAAAGCAAGTAAACAACAAATCTGAAAAAGTAACTTAAATACTGTATCATTTAGTTTTTTTGGGGGGGGGAATCAATTGACCCAAGTAGACCAAATAAGGCTTTATAAAATAGAGCTCAGATATTATTAATATTTAATTATAAATAATTTTTCCTTAAGAGAAAAAAGATGATCCAAACACACACACTGATACTGAATAATGGATTGGCATAGAAAATACATTTGTAAATACAGATCCAAGATTTTTTCTGAATTAACAGAAAGAATTGTTTACAAAGCATCATGCAACAATGCAGATCTTTCAAACTATATAAGTTTTAGTTAGATCCCCTAAAGTAGGAAGATCCCTAAGTTCCCGTAAAATAGGTTGTGAATATTCCAGTTAGTCCAGTCCCATGTGTTTATGAATACCAAAGAAGTCCATAGAGAAGTTACTATATAAATATCATTAAATGTTTAAATTGGTTGCCATTTTCTTCTGAGCATTTCCATTCTCATTTGACACATTACATTTGAATATTGCTATGTATTTTTGTGAAAAAATGTTAATAAAACATACTTTTATTGACATATGGGACATGACTTTTGGAATATTATTTGTATTTTAAAAACACATTTATCTCAGACTATACTTTCAGGACATAAATCACTTACGTGTTCCATATAGGTGAAAGAATGTTGTGTGATGGTTCAGAATATTATATACACACATGCAAACACATACATATACAGGTCTATTGCATGGTCAGCCAGGTTTTCAGATTGCATTTGGCATTTTTATCCACCATCAAGTCCTTTCCAAGGAACTGCGATAGACAGATGCTGATGTTCTAGGGTGTTAGAAACAACATCATAGGATGTAAGCTGTTCCTAGTAAAACATCCCTTTGCAATTGATGAATGATGAATTTGTCAATGCCAATAGTGTTCAAGTTTGTTTTGGGATTGCACTCAAGGAGCCTATTGCTATTGGCCCTAACTTTGCACTCAAGGAGCCTATTGCTATTGGCCCTACCTTTGCTTTCTCTTGCCGCAGTTCTACTTCTATTGGCAGGTCTTTATATTTTATTATCTTTTTCAGTTCCTTTTATTTTATTCTTTTCTGTTATCTCCAGGTACTGCCACATCTACTATCCAGACTTTTTTTTGTCTTTCCTATTGAAAATTGCTTGGTCAAATATACAGTTACTTGGTGTTATGTGGCAAGTGCCTGCATATTTGAATTCTAAAGTCCCAGAGGACTTTAGCTTCCTCGTTTTTTATTGCTTTGTCATGTTATGGTAGTTCTAGTTAACAAGCAAATGTTATTTCTTATAGATGCTATTTTGTCATGCTGTTGTTTGTAGTAGTCTGTGTGATCTTCTTTCAGTTGCTAACCAGGTATTATTGTTGTTGTTGTTGTTTCTCAATTTCATATTAACATTTCAATAGTATATAGCCCATTGCAGGAATATCATAATCTTAAAAAAATATTTCATAGAAATGTATGTGGCATGTTATTAACAGGAAGTAGAACATTTCATCAATCAGTTTAAAGACTTCCCCTCACTCTGACTAGAAATCAATCAACACATACATTGCAACTTTGACTATGTGTACTGCATATATCTATATTTCTTCTATTTCTTCCTCACACATATTTTATTTTGGGTACTGATGCTATTATAAAGGCACCTAAAATATTCAACCATGATTCAGAGCACAGCTGTGAGAGCTATAGACAGCATGTAAGCTTATGATATTCTGTATGAATAGGAAAAAAATGAGCTTAAAACCCCTTTGTATTTCTAGAAAATAGGTTTATTTTACAGCAATGGGTGCAAATGAAATGTCTTATTTGAAGTGCCAAGATCAATTGTGTGTGAAATTTGGAGATTGACTCCAGAAGAATTTGTGACCATTTAATATTTTGTTTTTATTTTAGTTCTTTTTTTAAAAAAACAAGTTTTATTAATTTTCAAAACACACAAATCATCATTATCCATTACATGTTTAAACCTTTTTCCATTATAAATTTAACAAGTCAGATAAACTATAATTCTGTTTTAAACCATTTCCATATACCGTATATACTCGAGTATAAGTCGACCCGAATATAAGCCGAGGCACCTAATTTTACACAAAAAAACTGGGAAAACTTATTGACTCGAGTATAAGCCGAGGGTGGGAAATGCAGCAGCTACTGGTAAATTTCAAAAATAAAAATAATTAATTTGGGAAACGATCTCACTATCATGAAAGGTTTAATTGATTCACTAACCCAAAAGAAGAAGATGATGATGACAGCGGGAGGCAGGAGTCACTCTCTTCCCCTCCCTCAGAGGCCCCCTGAGTCAGGAGTCACTACCGCCGGCCCGGCCCCAGTGCCGCCGCCTCGGGAAGGGAAAGGCAAAGCGCTTTTTGCTTCCCTTCCCGGCTGGGGCTGTTGGGAGTCGCTGCCGCCGGAGGCCGCGACTCCACACCATTTTTTTTTTCAGAGGGGAATCTGACTCGAGTATAAGCCGAGGGGGATTTTTTCAGCACAAAAAATGGGCTGAAAAACTAGGCTTATACTCGAGTATATACAGTAAACATACAAAAACCTCTTATCCAATTTCTCTTTATTTCTCTTTACTCTTATTCAATTTTATTATTATTATTTCATCTATTTCTTTCTGATTTAGTTACCATTATTCTCATTCTATATTTCTGCAAGGTTTTATTAATTCTCCCCCCCCCCCAAAAAAAAACATATACACACAACACACAAAACATAAAAAAAATCTTTTTGGAAAGTAACTTGGACCCAGGTATCTCTCTCTTCATGGATTTCAATTATATTCATGCTCATCTTACATATCATTACTAATTTTATTTACCATTCTAAGTCTTCTATATTAACTTCTCCACATATTTCACTCTTCTTAATTCTATCTTAATTAATCATCTTAATTTGAGTCATTACCGTATATGCCGGCGTATAAGGTGACCCGGCGTATAAGACGACCCCCCAACATTTCCACTCAAAATATAGTTTGTTATATACTCGCCCCCTCTTCCGCACACCTTCCACTTTTGCACTTTTTTTTTTTTTTTGAGGCACTTTTGTGCACCGTGGAAACGAATCCCGTGAAGCCGAAAGGAGCAGCCAGCCCTCTCCCAGCTCCCAAGGAAACGAGGCCCGCACCGCCCGAGCTCCGCCAAGGCACCCGGCTGGGGCTGCCAGGAGCCGCCACCACTGGCGCAGCTCCACGCAGCCCCAGCCCCGCGTCGCCTCGGGAATGACATAAGGTAATAATGAAGCATTGCAGTATGAATTCTGTGAGATTCTACTATTATGATGCTTAGATCCAGGAGAGAAATACTCCATACATTTAAGACCAGGGAATTTAAAAATTATAATTTGATTTGTATTTTTTTGAATTTATATTGTTTATTATATTATGTAGGGGTGTGATGTATCAGCTGTTAAAGACACTGCACTTGTCAGCTGGAAAGCTGATAGCCCAGGTTCGAGACTCAAGCAATACATGATGAAGTGGGCTGACATTACTTGCCCCAACTCCTGCCCAACTCCTGGTTAGAAAACATGCAAATGTGAGTAGATTAATAGATACCACTTTGGTGGGAAGCTAATTGTTAGATCGGGTACGAAAGAGACGTGAGACCAGTGTACTTCAAGCTCTTTATTTCATGTATAGACCTGTACAAGATCTTGGAGCCGCAGCAGCCCTTCATATAGGGATTGCTCGCAGCTTGCCGGCCAATGACAGGTCCTTGAATCTCCCGCGATCGGCTCGGCCAATCGCGGTTGATTCCTAGCAAACCAATCACTGCTGTTTAGTTGACCAATCATAAAGCTGTGCATGTGGACCAATCAGAAATCAGTATTTGGAGTATGTTAATACAGAACACCCCTCCCCTCTTGGTTCAGTCCTATGGGATGTAGTCCCGTAAGTAGGCAGGGCTCCGTACCTGCCTACTTGACCTGCGCAGCTCACTTGTTGTTTGGTCTTCGGCCGTTTCGGACAGATTCCCTCTCGCTCTCATCCTCCTTGATGGAACCGCCTGGAAGGGTGAGTCAGGCCTATCGCTGCAACTCCCACCCGGCCTACCTGGGTCGGTCAAGTTGTCGGCTCCACTGTTCCCACCTGGTCTTTCCGGGCTGGTTGAGCTGGCTTGGCTGCTCCTTCCAGGTGAGGCTTCGTGTTGTTCGTCCGCCGAGGGTTCCCTACCGACGTCGTCTGCCGGTAAGTATTGTTGGTTTATTTTTGGTTGGGGGTGTTCGGGTTGTGTTTTGGGATTTTCTTCTTCTCTTTGATTACTGTTTGGGGTTCCCCCCCACTCTGGTTTTTTTATTAATGTCTGTTTGTGGTGTTTGTGTGCTGGCCGTGTTGTTGGTGGTTGTTCTTGACCTTAGTTGATCGATGTGTCATTTCCAGTTTCTTCTGTCGTCTGTTTATAGCCGGTACGACCGGGGCCCATTACCTGGGTTATTTTTGCCGGTACCCAGAGTGGGTCCCCTGTGAAGTTTTTTGCATAGACTGAGTCTCCTGGGGTAAATATTCGGTATTTGCTCGACGAATCTGGTGGTTTCTCGAGGTTGTATGTGGGGTTCAGTCTGTCTAATTGGGATCGTAATTTTCTGCCCATCAGTAGCTCTGCTGGGCTCTTATTCGTTGTTGTGTTGGGTGTTATGTGTTGTATCAGTAGCATTTTATTTATTTTGTCATGTATGTCCCCGGTTTCAATTTTTTCTATTGTGTTTTTTTGTATAACAAACCATGCATTCCACCCACCCGTTCGCCGCCGGATGGGCGGGCGCTGTCCACGCATGCCATATGCCCCATTCAGCCAGGAATTTCTCGAATGACAGTGCGGTAAATTGTGGCCCATTGACTGACACTAGTATATCTGGTAGTCCATGGGTGGTAAACAGTTTGGTTAGTTCCTTGATAACGGCCTCCGTGGTGGTGGATTTCATGACGCTAACCTCCAGCCAGTTTGAGTAAGCATCGACCGTTATTAGGAATGTGTGTCCCTTTGTAGGTCCAGCAAAATCTATATGGACCCTAGACCACGGGCCTCTGGGGGTCTCCCATTCTAGAATCGGCATGGAGGGGGGGTTGGTCTGGATTCCTGGCATTTTCTGCATGATGCCACCCAAGTTTCAATCTGCTTGTCCATCCCTGGCCACCAAGCATAACTCCTGGCCAGGGCTTTCATCTTGACTATGCCCAGGTGTCCCTCATGCAACATAGCCAACACTCTTTTTTGTAATGTTTCAGGAACCACAACCCTGTCCTCCCATAGTATGCAGCCCCTCTGTGTGAATAGTTCGGTCTGCCAGTTTGGGAGGTTTTAAACTGCTCGCCGCAGTTGGTTTCTGGCCACCCTTTCTCCACCCAATTCAAAACTCGTGCCAGACGCTTGTCTTTATTAGTCTCTTTGGCAATGTCTGACGCGGTCAGGGGTGGATTGGGTAATGTCTCTATATGCAGCATAGATGTTGTGGGTGCTGGGTCGTCTTCCAGGTCAGGCAGGGGGGAGCGGCTTAGTGCATCTGAGTGTGCAATGCTTTTTCCCAGTCGGTGTATCAGCTGGTAGCTGTAGGTGGCAAAGAACTTGGACCACCTTGTCATCCTTGGTGACAATATGTTCGGGGTGGCCTTGTTCCCTGCCAGTATCCCTAGTAGCGGTTTATGGTCAGTAATAATGGAAAAGGTCCTACCATATAGGTATTCGTGGAACCGCTTAACGCCGGTGATCACTGCTAGTGCCTCCTTGTCCAGCTGGCTGTAATTCCTCTCGGTCTTGGACAATGTCCTTGAGAAAAAGGTGATTGGTGCTTCTCTCCCATCCAACAGAGTGTGTCTTAGGATGGCTCCGACACCAAAGGGTGAAGTGTTGCAGGTTACGGTCAACGGTAGGGTTTCGCTGTACTGGATGAGGACTGTGTCTGATGTTAGCAGGTCTTTTATTTTCTGGAAAGTGCTTTCCTCCTGCTTTCCCCAGGACCAGGTGGCTGTTTTGTCCAGCAGCCTATGTAGGGGTTCTGCTGTGGTTGCCTTCTGGGGCAGGAAAACATTGTAAAAATTAATGAGTCCAAGAAAAGCCTGCAGCTCCGTTTTATTCTGAGGTCTAGGGGCTTCTTCGATGGCTTTAACCTTTTTTTCTGTGGGGTGGATTCCGTTTTTGTCAAGTAGGTACCCCAGGAACTCTACTTTCTCTGTGCATAGTTGGCACTTTTCTTTTTTAACCTTTAGCCCGGTGTCTTTAAACTTCTGTAGGACCTCCCTTAGGCGGCTCTCTAGTTGGTTTTTATTTTTAGCTGATACTAACACATCGTCGAAGTAGGGCACCACCCCTTTTATTCCTTGCAATAGTCTCTCCATTAAACTCTGGAATACCCCTGGTGCCACGCTGACTCCGAATTGGAGCCTCTTGCATAGGAATGCCCCCCGGTGGGTCACGATGGTTTGCGCCTCAGCAGTCTCGGCGTCGACTGGCAGCTGCTGGTATGCCTGCGCCAGATCGAGTTTTGCGAAGACTTTTCCTCCCCCCAGTGAATGTAGGAGGTGCTGTACCACCGGGATGGGGTAAGCACTCTGCTGCAGCGCATGGTTGAGGGTGGCCTTGTAGTCAACACAGATCCTCACGGACCCATCCAGCTTCATTGGGGTGACTATTGGAGTTTCCCACCGGGCATGGTCTATCGGCTCTAGGACCCCTTGTGCGATGAGCTTGTCCAATTGCTCATTGATTTTGGGTTTGAGTGCGAAAGGCACTCGCCACGGCTTAAGGCGGATTGGGGCAATATTCAGGTTCAGGTTGAAGGAGATTGGGGACCCACGGTACTTGCCTAAGTCGCTGTTGAACACCTCCTGGAAGTCCCTCACGAGTGTCTCCTCCCAGTCTGCTTCGGTGATGTGGTTGATACCAGTCACCTCGATTCCCAATGGTGCGAACCACTCCAGTCCCAGAAGGCTCGGGCGGTCTTTATCCACAATGGTGAGTGGAAGGACCTCTGTATGCCCCTTGAAAACCACCTTAAAATGTCCAATCCCTACCACGGGAATCCGGTTTCCCTGGTAATCCTTGAGGGTCAGCCTCTGGTTCTCTAATTCGCGTCTGTGGATGGTGGGCACCAAACGCTTGATCATACACCACGAGACCATGGAGAGGTAGGATCTGGAATCTACCTCCATCCTGCATGGCTGATCCTCGATGCTTACCTCCACATGCATCTTCTGGGCATCGATTGTGTTCGAGTGCACAACGATGACCGTCTGATGGGCTCTTCTTTAAGCCGGGTTTCGCTGAACTGCTTGTTCCTTCCTTCTCGGCTCCACCGGCTCTCTGTATGTCGGTCTCTGGTCCTGGGGGGGGATGCCGTCTCGTTGCCGTGGGCTGTGATTTCTCTTGTTCTGGCATACTTTGGCGATGTGTCCCCATTTGTCACAGTGCCGGCAAATGGCGTCTAGGAACCGGCACTCTGAACGGGGATGGTTGCCTCCACATCCGACACACTGGAACCCCGACTTACGACCTCTCTGTTCAGTCGATGGATCTCCTCCTCCTCGTCCTTGGTCTCGGATAAGGAGTTGATGTCCCCGTGGTGTGTAGTTGTGGATTTGTGGCTGGCCTCTGGTCATTTTTCCGGGGTTGGTGTCATTTCTGTGGTTGTTGATCGGTCTATTTCATTCATCTGCCGCATCCTTGCCACTGACTGTTTCGCTGCCTCGGCTGCGGTTGCTTCGGCGATGGCCTCGGTGACTGAGACGTCCTTTAGTGCCATCAGACGGCTCTGGAGTATGCGGTCCCTTAGCCTGAGGACCATGCGGTCTCGCAGGGCTTCGTCCATGTCGGAGAACCCACACAAGCCCCCGAGGCTTCTTAGGGTGGCCACGAAATCGCCAATGCTTTCGCCCTCCTTCTGATCCCTTCTGTAGAATTCGTGCCGCCTGATGAGGTTGGGCACGGCAGGGGCGTAGTGATTCCGCAGCAGTTGGTCTAGGTCGGTCCAGTCCATCTCCTTCACATCTTGGGGCTTGGCTAGTGCTTTGGCCATTTTGAACACTGCGAGCCCGCAGTGTGTCAGGAACATGGCCCTCTTTTTCTGATCATTGGCATCTTTCAAGTTACTGCTCTCGAGAAACATGAGGAATCGATAGATGTATGATTCCCAGTCCTCGGCTGCTTGGTCGAAGGGTGCGGGTGGTGAGTTGCTGCCGGCCATCTCGTCGGGAGTTCAGCATTGATTTGCCACGTGCTCGATGGTCTCTTTGTCTCACGATCCCACCCTCATCGCCAGTGTTAGATCGGGTACGAAAGAGACGTGAGACCAGTGTACTTCAAGCTCTTTATTTCATGTATAGACCTGTACAAGATCTTGGAGCCACGGCTGCCCTTCATATAGGGATTGCTTGCGGCTTGTTGGCCAATGACAGGTTCTTGAATCTCCCGCGATCGGCTCGGCCAATCGCGGTTGATTCCTAGCGAACCAATCACTGCCGTTTAGTTGACCAATCATAAAGCTGTGCGTGTGGACCAATCAGAAATCAGTATTTGGAATATGTTAATACAGAACACTAATAGTGTTCTGTGCACCTCAGCGTATAGTCATGCCGGCCACATTACAGAAATGTGGCCAGCATGACTATACTGGCTCCCTCAACTAAGAAATGAAGACAAGAACCACCCCTAGAGTTGGACATGATTGGGAGGGGAAAGCTTTATCTTTATTTACTCTTTGTTATTGTGTGGTATTGATCCTAAGGAAATCTTTATTAGAATCATAGAAGTAGAAAGTACCACTTAGGCCATCAAATCCACCCATTGCTTAGTGCAGAAATCAGAATAGTGTTTGTGTGTGTGTGTGTGTGTGTGTGTGTGTGTGTGTGTGAGAGAGAGAGAGAGAGAGAGAGAGAGAGAGAGAGAGAGAGAGAGAGAGAGAGAGAGTATATACACACACACACACATATAAAAAGCTTAAATGTCCATCTTCCCCTAGAGGAGCTGTGGGTAGTGTACAATTTAATCAATATTATAAAACATTAAAAACTGAATAATTTAAGATTTTTTTAAAAAAAGTAAAACAACATAATAAAATTGCGAAAGATGGAGAATTCCAAGATGAGAAGACTAGGATTGTTAATTCAGCTGTTGGAGTTCTCATGGGGCCAAGCAGCCCCATAGCTGTGTGTGCCCCTGTGTCCCCCATGCAAGGCTACACAGACAAGAGTTAACCCCTTTGCAGAAAGATAAGAGTTTGGGAGCTTTCCTCATCTTTGAGAGCAAGCTTGCTTGGTAGATGGCTGTCTTGCTTTTGCTTGAATATATCAAAAGCAGAGCATATCTCTGGACAACTGATTCTATTGTCAAAATGTTCTTGCTAGACCACTGTTGTTCAGCATTTGTATCAATATATAGAGATGGGAAAACTTAAATTATAACACTATACGTAATGGACTTAGAATACAGAGTTTCAAAATGAAGTTTCAGTGAATTTGATGGGTTTTTTCCTGAGAGAAATAAGATTAATAGCAGCCTTAGTCCATTTTCTCTCATTAATGAGCATTTTACTTCATTTGTATCACTTAGACATTTATTGTTGCTCAATGTCAAACACAATTTCCTCATAAAACTTACAACATGAATGTTTAAGCTTTGTATGAAAATAGCAGCCCAAGTCAGCAACATATAGCTGTTCTATGAATGATTACATAGTTCAGCTTCAGGCCAAGACCAAAGATTTTGTTTGGATAAAATGGGGAAGGGGGAAGGAAAAGTTAGGGGCAGGGGAGGAAGATGAATGTCAATTTTATTATTGAATTTCTTGTTCAAGTCTAGCCAAGAAATTTGGTCTATAATTTGACTTAAAGTTTTGAAGCTTTAGTTCATTATTTTCCCTCATTCGCTTAAGAGTTTCCTTTGTATTTAATTTATTGCTAGGTTTACAATATCATCCATTTTCTGTTCAATTTTTATAAAAAACGCAAAGGCTCCTAGCAAGCATAAAAACAACTTTAATTGTGGTAATTTAGTAAAAACAAATTAATTGGATTTATATGTGAAAGATATCATCCCTCTCAAATGCGCTTACTAGTCTTTGTAATATCTCAGTTAACACAAATAAGGGTTGTAGAGAAGTAACCAAGCCTATAACTGTTTGCTGATTGTGGAACTCTGAGTGCTGAAGTCCACATATTTTTAAGTTAGTTACTGTACATTGGGATGGTAGAGGAAAAGAGTTTTATTAAATAAACTAAACTCTTAAAAAGCCCTGCATAAGCATTTGCTGCATTTACTGCCTGTAATGAATTGCAGGAACACTTATGTTTTACTGCAACAAATCTATAGTCTGCTTGTACTTTGATCAATGAGAATTTCCTTTAGGAATCTAGATGGAAGTCCTTGTTATACACATTATTTTCCTATACATTAGAAGATATCACTTTTATATTTACCTGATATAGAGCTAAATTTTTATACTATCAGAACTTCTGTAAGATAAATTCATTTTTGCTGAAAAGACATGCATATACTTCCTGAAACAATTTGTTTGGTTTGGAATCCAATTTGCAGATTCTAGCATCCATTTGATTTCAAACAAGAATCACAATGGGTAGAAAATAGAATCATCAATTTCTGCATTCTACATGTTCAGATGAAATTCACCAAAAAAGCTAGCCAAGGAAGCCCTAATCATCCAAAAGAAGTCTTATCAAATCAGACTTCATCCAGTCAAAATTCACCAAGAAAGCTAGTCAGGGAAGCCCAAATCTCCCCCAAAAAAAAAAAGTCTTGTCAAATCAGACTTCATCCAGACAAGCCTTCAGGATGGGAGGATATTTTGTATGATGAGGAAGATTTGAGTCATTATTCATTTCTAGATGTCTATGGAGATTCTCAATTGGTCATGGTTGTCCCAAAGGTGCTTTTTCAAGAGGCAACTGGACTTTCTGGTCCAGTATTTTATCAGAAAGTCCAGTTGCCTCTTGAAAAAGCACCTTTGGGATATTCAGTTCCAGATGAACCATTGTACGAATTGTACAAAACTGGTCAACCACGTTATAGAGAAGTGCCAATTTGAGAGTCGAAATGTAAAGTTTTCATAAGTTCAAGGATTTCCCTTTCTACCTTTATAAGTAAAACTTTCAATTATTCTCAGATTTCCTACAACTGAGCCTTAAACCCAGTTCAAGATATCCAGTATATAACATTGCAGTTTAGTATGCTTACATAATACCTGAAATGAGCCAGAAATATATCAGTCTTGCAGCACCTAAATCCAAGGACTTTTTTTCTGAACTTTTGGGGATCCTGCCTCCTCAAAGATCTTTATTTCTCTCTTACTTTTCAGTTCTGATCATGGCTTTTCTTTAGTCTCTACTTACTGAATTTTGCATAAGAGTTACACATATATTAAGATAATTTATATTTAATTTAGTATGCTATGTGAATAATCTATTGCATTTTGTTTCAGTATTGTATATGAACCCTGTTAATTATACTTCATTTCCTAATCTATTTATGGCTGAGAGTGTTGAATTAGTTGACCATAATTTTCTGTCTCCCATGAAAACATTTTCATTTAGCCAGAGTACATGCCAGGAAGTAGAATAGGCCATAAATAACTTTTTTTCTTTGTTTGCATAGCAGTTATATCAGTGGAAGTTCAAGACTCCCTATCCCTAAGGAATGATTTATAAGAGGTGTTGTCATAATGCACTGTAGAGACATTGAACTAATAGTATTATTTCCACTAGGATTGATATTTTCATTGCTCTATAAGAATTGTATGATATGCACTGGGATGTTGTTAATACTGTTCCTATTAGTATTGTACACTTTTTGAATGCTATGCAGCCACCATCACATTGCAACCTCAATAAACCTCTTGAAAATATTCAGTGAATATAATCTTTAAAAAGCTGCCTGAATATGAAGCAATACAAAGAAGCATAGAAATTGTGTTTTTAAAAGATCTAGGGATATACTGTTTTAAACCTAATCAAAGAAAGAAAAAAGCTTTATTAATTCATTTCTCCAAATAATCAGTCCAAGAATTTGGGATAATTTAATAATCAGTGCTATTAATAATATAATTATAAATTCTGGGTTTCTTGAAATGTACTTGAAATATTCTTCCCTTGCATGAATCATGTGAGATTTTTCTTTCTTTCTTTTTAAAGAATTT
Source organism: Notechis scutatus (assembly GCF_049901735.1). Classification (NCBI taxonomy): domain Eukaryota; kingdom Metazoa; phylum Chordata; class Lepidosauria; order Squamata; family Elapidae; genus Notechis; species Notechis scutatus. The sequence continues at coordinate 296,481,963 of NC_142009.1, forward strand.
TTGTCTGACTTACTACCCATCCACCCCCTTTTTACACTTCTAATTACCCAATAGCTCTATTCACAGGAACAGCAGCTGGTATATATACAAAGCTAGAAAATTCTGCATAAATAAAATTGAGTTATTTATAAAGGATCTCTTTTTAAAAAAAAAACTTTTAAAATGCTACGCTGGTGGAGGTAAGGAGGCTGTGCCATCTGACAAGCAGTAGGCATTTTCAAAGTACTCTGGATAATGTTCTAAATACTGTAAAAGTTGTGAGAAATATAAGAAATGGCCCTGTCTGGAAGAATCAATTATGACAGAGAAACAATGAGTCACATTTCAAGTCCTAGATGCTTTTATAGAAGAGGAAAGTTGCCTTTTGTGCAAAAGAATGTTCTGGTAACAAAGAGAAAGAGTAAACCCTGTGAAGTCATTGTTTAAACCATAAAAAGTACAATAATCAATGTGAAGGAGATGACTTATAGAAGGCAAAAGTTGTTAAGGAACTGGCACAACAGTAGATTCTGTGAAATTCTAAGTAAATTTCAAGGTTCTTCCTCTGTCCATATTTCCTCTCTTGTTTATCTGTCAGGAAGTTGAAACTGTTCAGTGATGAGAGACCTAGTATTATCACGATCTAGAGGCTCTCATATTTGGCACTTACAAACATTTGAGGAAACTGGTTTAAGGGCAGAGCACACAGCTTGCATCCAGAAACTCACAAGACCCAAACCTCAGTATGTCCAGTGTAGATAATGTAGAAGAGCTACTCATTTTGAATTCTGCAACATCTTATTTTTCTATCTGTCCCAAATCCAATTTCCTACACAGTGTCATTTGGGCATACAGCAAAAACAAAATCACCCCCTCACACACACACTCACAAACACACACATATAAGGGCAACATTTGTGAACATTTCTGTAGTGAAATAAATATTGATAATGGGAATCTCCAGCTTCCAAGACATGGAAAATGCCTTGGAAGGCATCAGAAAGTATTAACAAGAGACTTGATGTGTTCCAACAAACATGACTTCACTGAATACTAAAGATTCTCTACTTTGACCATATTACTAACTGCATAACAGTTGAACCCATAACAGAAGAACCCAACTTGTAAAGCATATTTTGCATATGGAGAACAATCAAA